>NC_142686.1:67580303-67883333 GCF_056320005.1 Nelumbo lutea
GCTAGGCCATTGGTTTGGGGACAGCCTACCGAGGTGTACTTTCGTCTGATGCTAAGGGAGGCACACAACTCCTGGAACTTGCTGTCATCAAATTGTTTCCCGTTGTCAATGACCAACATATAGGGTAGGCCAAAGCAGCAGGTGATGTTTTTCCAAAAGAAGTTATGGATGGCTCATGTCGTGATGGCGACCAAAAGCTCAGCTTCTACCCACTTGGTGAAGTAGTCTACTACAACGACGAGGTACTTTCTGCCCTTCGTGGCCAAAGGAAAGAGGCCAAGGAGGTCCATGCCCCATTTGGCAAAGGGCCATGGGCTGCTAAGGGATGAGAGAGTGGTGACTGGCCAGTGGCATAAGTTGGCGTGCCTCTGGCATGGGTCACACCTTTGCACCAATCTAGTTTCGTCCTTGTGGAGGGTAGGCCAGAAGTAGCCTTGCCTTAGAGCTTTTTGGGATAGGGCTCTCCCGCCAAGGTGGTTACAACAGATGCCTTCGTGAATTTTTATAGCACATAATTGCCCTCCTCCGGGTAGAGGCATCAGAGGTAAGGCAAGGTGAAGGATGTTCGGTACAGCTTTCCCTCTAGTAGGGTATAGTGGGTTGCCTGTCGTCTGAGTCACTTTGCCTCATTTCTATCTTCGGGCAACCATCCAGTTGATAGGAAGTTGACGATGGGATCGATCCATGAAGGTTCAGCCTCTATGGGGAACACTTGGACTTCTTCGATGGAGGTCCAAAGTAGCTTCTTGATGTGCACGGTTCGGCCAAGGGATCTGCTCAAGGTACATGCCAACTTGGAGAGAGCGTCAGCTTGTGCGTTCTTGACTCGCGAGACCCGTTACAGGGATAAGCGCTAAAACTGGCAGGCTAGATCTTGGACTTTGGTGAGGTACTTGGTTATGCTTTATTCTCTGGCCTCATACTTTCCAGTCACCTGATTCACCACCAATTGAGAGTCGTTGAAGACTTCGACATGTGAGGAATCGAGGTCCCTAGCAAGCTGGAGACTAACGAGGAGGGCCTCATACTCGGCTTCGTTGTTCGATGCTTGAAAGTCAAACCTTAGTGCATACTCCAAGACAATATCATCTGGGGTCAATAGATAGTGCAACATTGTTCCTTGTAGCCGAGGGAGAGGTCCTCTCTTGTCGGGCAGTGTTTGATCATTATGGGCTGAGAGGTTAAGTGTAAGACCATTGAGAGTAATACCTGATGGGCTAATCTTTCATCTACCCCTAGTCCTTGGGTTTTTATAAGGTGACTTGACCCAACGACCATTTAGTGTAAATGTTGGGCCCATTAAGAGCCCATGGTGATGGACTCAGGGGTTCACTATTTCCTACAGTGAATTCGGCCAGGCCTTGTAACAGATGCTGGGATGAACCCATGTGGTTGATGTGTAGATCAATGTTTGGGTCCCATGCCATACAAGGATATCCAACTGGGCAGCAATTTAGAGGAGAAGAGAGCACATGGACTTAATGGGCCTAAAGCCCGATTCGAACTGGTTTATTATGATTAATTAAAGAAAGGCCGGTTCTGGGATTTAGATCAATAGATAGAAAAAGTAGTTATCCCTATCCACTCAGAGAGTCTTGATCAAATAAAGATTTGGATTAAGAAACTCCTAATAAGATTAGGAGGGTTGATCTTTATCTGCAGATAAGATAAGGGATTATCCTTATCTCTTAAAGAGAGTCCAAATCCAAATACAAGATTTGGATTAGGAAACTTCTAATGAGATTAGGAGAACCTCTCTTTAAGGCTATAAATAGAGGAGAAGGGCGAACCCCAGTTCACCCTATCAGATTACAAATTCAAGAGAGAAGATAGCTCCATTTGAACTAACGCCACCTTTTGATCTAGCCTTCTCCTACTGTTGCCACCATAGCTAGTTCGATCTCCACTTGTAGGAGCGATCAAGAAAGATTCTTGATATCAGTTTTTGGAGAAAAACTGATATGAAGTCGTGCTCACTCATCCTCCATCAGAATCTTGGTGAATAATTAGGTTCTTGCTGAAGGACCACCTTGCTGATTCTGCACCACCCTACACTGTGTCATCTTCAGTGGGAGCAATCTTTGGTGATCTCCTTGGGCGTGAACACCTTCATTGGGGGTTACTACTACTTTGTATCAGGTATATCCCTCTCCTACCTTTTGGTTTCAAATCCGGTATGGTTTAGGGTTCAAAATTGATCCTTGAAAATGCAGTTTTCTAAAATGGGGAATGTGATTCCCACATGGGAGAGAGAGAAATTTTTGAAATTTCGCCCAACCTACCTGCAAGGTTCGGCCATCCATATGATGGATCTCTCATCCCTTCAGTGGTATTAGAGCCAGGTTCAAATCTTGAACCAGAATTGATCAGATCTAAAATTGTGCAAATGGGCAGAAGGCGTTCTACCCGATTTGCACAGATAAGAGATTTTCTAGGAAATCGATTCCCAGATTAAGGGCTATTGATCTGAAATTAAATCTTTATCAATCTGAATTATATTTAGAATGGTTTTCTATATTTTTCTTGATTTATGGGTTGTTCGTACTGTGGAGATCAAATTCTTTAATGGCACAAGAGATCTGCGCTTTCCAGTTCTTTTACATTCTTGCCTGTAATTAATTTTTTTTTTTAGACTAAATGTATAGGAATTCGATTTGATGTAATATTAATAGAAAATTAGGATTTTTCTATTTTATTTCAATCAAGATCGAAGTTTATTGCGCAGAAGGAAGGATTTTCGCAGATTAGGGTTTGCCCATTTGCGATTTGTTGTTTGAGAAACTACAAGCTGTGAACTAACCTTTGTTTTGCAGGGTAGCAGATCTACGAACAGCCCTTGTACTGATTCTTGATTGTCTTTTATCAGTAATTTAATTTCAGATCATAATATTCAATTAATTATTGAATTAAAAATCATACCCTAGACTCATTCGAACCAGATTGGACCAAACTGGTTGAACCGAATCTGTGGTTTGATGGGGGTTGTTCTCAGCCCTAATTTTTCACTCTTGGGTCAAGGGATTGATAGTTAATTGCAAGACCCGATTCGGCCCACACCTGTAAAACCCAGTTTTAATGTGTTAAAACTACTTCAGGTCATTAACTGCATAAAAGCTATATGGGCCGGACTACTCTTTGCAATTCAGCCCACATATCTAGATAATATTAATCAATAATATTATGGATAATTATGGGCTTTAATAATGAGTTTTATATATAATAATTGATTGGATCAATTTTATCCCTGCATGTGATGTATGGATGTGTGATGTGCAACGTTCATGGGCCATAAGTACTTGGCCCATGTTGATACAATAGTGGCTCTTGCGCACACCATGGCTGAATGCACATCATTGCCATGGTGTCCTTAAGATCATTGGATGATCCTTCCTTTGTGGTGGGCCCCACACCTCGCCAAGAGTCACTTTGGTTTGACCTAAATTAAAGTAGAGCGTAATTATTTTGTTCCTTCCAGAAATATGGGTGCATGTGATAGGGAGATTCATATGATGAACTCTCTAAAGGCCTTCCATCATTAACATGAAGATGGGTCCTTCAGTAATGAGGAAACACATCATAAAATTGGGCAATCCGTTTGCTGTTGGATCTGTTGGAATGTTTCATAAGATGATAGGGGCGTCATAGACCGATGTGGGAGGGGCCTATCCTAAAATGGAAGACTCTCTCACGGTACCATGGTGTTCACAAATATGATGGGTAAGCACCCACTGGACAAAAAGGCTTAACCTAAAATGGCAATGAATCTTGTCTGATAGAGGTCAAAGGGAAAACTCATACGATGAGTGGATATGATCCTTCACAGAAAGGTGGTGGGGTTATGCAGCTGAAACAATTGGCTCCATGCACCATATGTGATTTCCCACATTTCTAGAGACATAATTCATAGTCTCCGTCACTGAGATTGATGGGAAAAACTGGAATGTTACACCTGACCCCTAGACTCGATTATGATACTGCACTAGGTGTCAGATTGGGTTGTCTTTGATATGCCAATCAGTGAGATCCTTAGAAGAAGTCAAAACCTGAATATGTTGGGACAGTCCGAGAATTCATCTAAGTGGGTGATCATAGTGATAGGATCAACCCCTTTGTCGGACAAAGTGAATGATTAAGGATGCACTTTCTCTGATGGAAACCAAAGCTGCCGGCAGCCGATTTCAACCGTTGAAATTTGTTTTGCAGAATATATTTATATAGATATATACATATTAACATAGATCGTATCACAAGGTTGGTAAAAGATGGTCCTTTGGATTTTCTAACTGTAGAAGAACTTCCAACCTGTGTACCTTGCCTTCAGGGTAAGATGACAAAACTGCCATTTAACAGTAAGCCTGAAAGATGTACAGGCATGCTTGACCTTATACATATTGATGTATGTGGTCCGATGAGTGTTAGGACACGTAACCAGCACGTTTATTTCATAACATTCACTGATGATTACTCTCGGTATGGTTACATGTACCTAATGAGACACAAGTTTGAATCATTTGAAAAGTTAAGAGAGTTCAGACAAGAGGTCAAGAAACAGTTAGGGAGAAAAATTAAGACCCTACGATTGGATCGAGGTGGCAAGTATCTCTCTGATGAATTAAGGGACTACTTAAAGGTCAACGGGATAGTGTCATAGCTAGCTCCTCCTGCTACACCACAATTAAACAGTGTTTCAGAGAGAAGGAACTGGACTTTATTGGATATGGTTCGATCGATTCTTAGAGTTACCCACATCCTTTTGGGGTTACGCATTGGAGGTTGTGATGTACGTGCTGAACTGGGTTCCAACCAAATTAGTTTCAAAGACTCCCTATGAGCTTTGGACTGGAAAGAAACCAAGTGTAAGACACTTGAAGATTTGGGGTTGTCCGATACATGTTAAAAGAACGAGTGCGGACAAATTGGAATCCAATACCAGTTGTTGCCTATTCGTAGGCTACTCCAAAGGCTCTGTGGGTTACCTATTCTATGACCCAGGATAACAGAAGGTGTTTTGTAATCAAAATGCCCATTTCTTGGAGGATGATTACATCTTGAATAATCATCGTCAAGAAGTTGCTCTTGATGATGAGAGCTCAGGGGTAGTGAGAGGTGTCTCACAAGTTCCGCGTAATGATCAACCTAGAAGATCTACCTGGGTTTTCAGGCCTCTAGTCTGTTTCGGCTATGATTAGGATAGCTACTTGGTGAAAGCCACAACTAGTGAGGAGGATCCCATGACTTATATGGAAGCTATGTTAGACATAGATTCCTTGAAGTGGGTAGATGCCATGAGAGCCGAGATGGACTCAATGGAGAACAATGGAGTTTCAACTCTAGTAGATCCACCCCTGGGGTAAAAGCAAATGGTTGAAAATGGATCTATAAGAGGAAGAATGGCCCTGATGGTAAGGTTGAGACCTACAAGGCTCGTCTTCTGGTGAAAGGGTACACTCAGAAAGAGGAAACCGATTATGAGGAAACCTTTTTGCCAATGGCCATGCTTAAATCCATTAGGGTCTTGCTAGCTATAGCAACATACCATGATTATGAGATTTGGCAAATGGATGTCAAAACTACATTCCTGAATGGAGATCTTAGTGAAGATACTTATAAGCAGCAACCGCAAGGTTTCATAGCTATAGGTCAGGAACACATGGTATGTAAATTAAATAGATCCATATATAGACTTAAGTAAGCTTCTAGGAGTTGGAACATCCAGTTTGACTCTACCGTCAAAAGGTTTGACTTTGAGCAAAATCCGGATGAGCCCTATGTTTACAGGAAATCTAGTGGGGATTAGGTTACGTTCTTGGTTCTGTATGTAGATGATATTCTACTCATTGGGAATGATGTAGGAATGTCGACTACAGTGAAAGTATAGCTTTCACTGCAATTCTCTATGAAAGATCTTGGAGAAGCCTCTTATATACTAGGTCTTTGACTCTATAGAGATAGATCGAAGAGGATAATAGGATTATCCCAATCTGCTTATATTGACAAGATAGTCAAAAGAGACAGCATGGAGAACTCCAAGAAATGAAATGTTCCTTTCAGGCATGGAGTCACTCTCTCCAAAGCCATGTCTCCCAAGACACCCGAGGAGATTGAGGGCATAAAGGATGTTCCCTATGCCTCAGCCATAGGGAGCATCATGTATGCCATGTTGTGCACTCGTCCTGATTTTAGTTTAGAATCTTCACAGCCGTTTAATAGATCTGGGGAGATTTATCCTGCCAAGCCTGACACTGATGTTCCACCAAATTGGTTGGGGTAGCTTGTCTCAACTGCCAGGGTGAAACCTAAGGTACATGCAGTGTGGGTTTTCTTCAAACCCTGAACCGGACTAGAATTCCAGTATTACCCTAGACCTTGGAGATTGATGGGAAAAACTGGAATGTTACACCTGACCCCTAGACTCGATTATGATACTGCACTAGGTGTCAGATTGGGTTGTCTTTGATATGCCAATCAGTGAGATCCTTAGAAGAAGTCAAAACCTGAATATGTTGGGACAGTCCGAGAATTCATCTAAGTGGGTGATCATAGTGATAGGATCAACCCCTTTGTCGGACAAAGTGAATGATTAGGGATGCACTTTCTCTGATGGAAACCAAAGCTGCCGGCAGCCGATTTCAACCGTTGAAATTTGTTTTGCAGAATATATTTATATAGATATATACATATATATATATATATATATATATATATATATATATATATATATTATGGTTTCAAAATGTTTGCAAAAGGTTTTAATTCCCGGGATCCATGTGAGAAGAGAGTGCAGCATTGTTCCTTGTAGCCGAGGCAGAGGTCCTCTCTTGTCAGGCAGTGTTTGATCATTATGGGCTAAGAGGTTAAGTGTAAGACCATTGAGGGTAATACCTGATGGGCTAATCTTACAGCTGCCCATAGTCCTTGGGTTTTTATAAGGTGGCTTGACCCAAGGACCATTCAGTGTAAATGTTGGGCCCATTAAGAGCCCATGGTGATGGACTCAAGGGTTCACTGTTTCCTACAGTGAATTCAGCCAGACCTTGTACAGAGGCTGGACTGAACCCATGTGGCGGATGTGTAGATCAATATTTGGGTCTCATGCCATACAAGGATATCCAACTGGGTAGCAGTTTGGAGGATAAGAGAGCACATGGACTTAATGGGTCTAAAGCCCAATTCGAACTGGTTTAATATGATTAATTAAAGAAGGGGTGGTTCTGGGATTTAGATCAGTAGATAGGATAAGGAGTTATCCCTATCCACTCAGAAAGTCCACATCCAAATAAAGATTTGGATTAGGAAACCCCTAATAAGATTATGAGGGTTGATCTTTATCTGCAGATAAAATAAGGGATTATCCTTATCTCTTAAAGAGAGTCCAAATCCAAATATAAGATTTGGATTAGGAAACTTCTATTGAGATTAGGAGAACCTCTCTTTAAGGCTATAAATAGAGGAGAAGGGCAAACCCCAGTTCACCCTATCAGATTACAGATTCAAGAGAGAAGACAGCTCCAATTGGACTGACACCATCTTCTGCTCTCGCCTTTTCCTACTGTTGCCGCCATAGCCAATTCGATCTCCACCTGTAGGAGCGATCTAGAAAGGTTTTTGATATCAGTTTTTTGAGAAAAACTGATCTAAAGTCGTGCTCACTCTCCTCCATTATATTCTTGGTGAAGAATTAGGTTCTTGCTGAAGGACCACCTTGCTGATTCTGCTCTACCCTACACTGTGTCATCTTTAGTGGGAGCAGTCTTTGGTGATCTCTGGGCATGAACACCTTCATTGAGAGTTACTACTACTCTGTATCAGGTATATCCCTCTCCTACCTTTTGGTTTCAGATCTAGTCTGGTTTAGGGTTCAAGATTGATTCTTGAAAATGCAATTTTCCAAAATAGGGAATGTAGTTCCCACATGGGAGAGAGAAATTTTTGAAATTTCACCCAACCTACCTGTAGGGTTCGACCATCCATATGATGGATCTCTCATCCCTTCATGAAGCATCTTCTTGATGTGCACGGTCCGGCCGAGGGATCCGCTCTAGGTACATGCCAACTTGGAGAGAGCGTCGGCTCGTGCATTGTCGACTCGCGGGACCCATTGTAGGGAGAAGCGCTAAAAATGGCGGGCTAGATCTTGGACTTTGGTGAGGTAATTGGTTATGCTTTGTTCTCTGGCCTCATACATGCCATTCACCTGATTCACCACCAGTTGAGAGTCGTTGAATATTTCAACATGTGAGCAATCGAGGTCCCTAGCAAGCTGGAGACTAGCAAGGAGGGCCTTATACTCAGCTTTGTTGTTCAATGCTTGAAGGAACCATCTGAGGTGAGGAGGATGAGGCTCGCTCTACTTCTTTTAGCATTGGAGGAACCATCGACAAAGAGCATCCATCGAGGTTGAGCCTCGTTGTCCACATGATCCCCCTCAGCATTTTCTGGGGGTTGGTGAAGGGCTCAGCTGAAGGTGCACTCTACTATGAAATCTAACAGGGCTTGTGCTTTGATCACGAGCCTTGGCTGGTACTGGACATCAAACTCCGACAGCTCGATGGCCTACTTTGTCAAGTGTCCCAAGGTCTCAAGTTTGGCAAGGATGGCCTTGAGGGGTTGGTTCATCAAGACCACTACAATGTGGGCCTTTAAATACGACCGGAGTTTCCTTGCCGAAATCACGAGGGCGAAAGCCAACTTTTCTATCTTAGGGTACCTAGTCTCGACGTCGTAGAGGACCTTGTTGGCATAGTACACTGGCTTCTGCATGCCATCTTCCTTGATGATGACTGAACTGACTGCTTCATCCCCAACCAAGAGGTATAGATATAGGGTTTCCCCCTTGGCCGGTCGGGCGAGAAAGGGAGGTGAAGCAGGGTACGCCTTGAGCTCATCAAAGGCACGTTGGCACTCCTCTGTCCACTGGAACTCTTTTAGCTTCTTATGGCACGGAAGAAGGGTAGGAAGCGGTCAGGTGACTTTGACATGAAGCGATTGAGGATTGTTATTCAGCTGGTGAGTTTTCAGGTCTCCTTCACCGTCCGCGGGGGTACCTTGCCTTCGCATTTAGTGCGGTGGTCATTAAGGACGTCCCGGAGATCCGAGATGTGAGGGGAAGAGGCTCGATGCTGACCCTCGGCCCTGGAGTGGGTGCTGGGGCGATCACGACGCCCGCCTTCATCCCTAGGGTCGGTCCTCCAGCGTCGGTGGTGTTGCTTGGAGGGCTGGTGGTTGTCCTCCAACTGTTCTTGTTCTTCCTCCTTTCTGTTGGAAGGTTTAAAGGTGCTGGAGCATGGGCTGGGCGAATGCTCTGCCAGACTCTGAGGGCTCGGCCCGCTCTGCATGGCCGAGGTTGGGGACCGACTAGGTGGTGGACCCGTGCCGACCCAGCTGTGTTGACTCCCCGGCAGGGCGGTCACCTTAGGGGTGACCTCCTACCTGGGGGAAGTTTTGCTCTACTTGCTGTGTCAAATATTACAGGCCGTCGAGCATGTCTTGGAACTGTTCACTGGTGACAAGATTTTGCGTATTTCTCATTCTTCGTACCATGTTGATTGGTCGGAGCTTGATGACTTGTTAACTTGCTATAGTTCTTTCGGGGAACGTATCAATGTCGTTCCCACAAACGGCGCCAATTGTTGGTGCTCAGAATGGTCGAGGACAACAAAGTAATTCCGCTCATGGACTCCGAGGCTGGCCGAAGGCTTTGAGGACTCGGAGAGGTCGCTGTTGAGGACGAGGTGTGTAGGCTGAGGCGGGGTGGACTCTGAGTACGGTAGAAGCCGAGGGTAGATAGCCGAAGTGCTGCAAGGCAGAAATTCATCAAAGGCCTTGGATGAGAACCCAAGGTAGAGTCTCTGACAATCAAATTAGTATAGGGTACGAAGGAAGAGTACCGGGACAAGATCCTGGTAGATAGTTCTAGAATGAAGTCACAATAGCAGTTATTGTAATAGCTATTATGACAATAGTTGTAGGTCTTGAGTTTTTGTAACCCCCTTACCTGGAGAGGGGTACCCCTATTTATACTTGAGATGCTTGGAGGTAGATGGAGATGAACGCCTCAGATGGGATCCGTACGAGGGCCTGTAGCGGGTTTGGCAGGGTCATGTGAGCGAATCACAGTTGACTTTGTATGATGGGGGCAAGGTAACACCTATTGTAGTGGATCACATTCCCTGATCTGACGCTCGTGGGCTGGGCCTCCCAGCCTCAAATGGGCTGGGTTGGGTTACCCCACATCAGAAGGTGTACGTGAAAGATGGACTTGAGGGTCCAAATGTGATCTCACAATTTACAAGGTTTTGCACCGTAGATATTTATATTTATATTTGTACTCTTCCAAAAACTCAATTTGGAAGGAATGTAAATACAGATTTAGAAATGCAAAATATAAGACTTGAAGTTATACATATTTGTATTCATACTCTTTCCAAACTGAATATGAATCTACAGATTTAAATGATAGGCACAATGCAGCATGAATCTGCGGATTTAAATGGGTCGGAAGTGTGCACTTTGCACATCGGCGATCAAAACAATCCAGAACAAAACAAAGAATAATGGAACATAGACATAGTACAATTGGAAGCAACAATTGAAATCACTGATATCAGATGCAAGAAAATTCTACTAAAAAGCTCCAGAAAAGAATTCCAAGGTAGTCTGTCATTCAAATGCAATCCTGAAACTGGAAGATGTGGATTGATTACCCAACTGATTTTGGTGGCGTTTGGCAAGTTTTCATGTGGTCTTTCACGACCACCATTTAGTCTCTCTTTTGGACAGGACCCCAGAAATCTTGAAACTTCCTATATTTCTGCATCCATCCAAAGTCTTTTATTTAACAGTCTCGTAGGTCATAGCGGATTAAGATGGGCCTAAATCCTTAAAGTCGATGTTAGTTAAAAGCTCATTACATCTTTTAGCCATTTAAGCAAGATCTTAGAAAAATTTGCCAAACGGAACCTTTACTATTGCTACAGGACAGCTCAAGATTCAAGTTGTTACTATTGGCTTGGTGCAGGACAGCTTAAGTTGCCTGCAGTTGGTTTTTGTTTTGTTGACAGAATGCAATGAAACTGGACACGGCCAGAAGGGTTTTCTCGGATACGATCACTGGGTGGGAGATCCAATCATCTGGTTGGTTAGAGATTTTACGGCTGTGTTTGGTTTGAAAGAAAAGGTAGGACCGTAGGTTTGTAAAGATTTCCTTACCTTTTCCTTCAAACCAAAATACCCCAAAAACTGCATTTTCCTGGAAATGGATCTGGGGAGAAACTGCGGTAATCTTCTTGAAGGTCAAGCGTGGTAGTTATGTTGGCGTTTCTGTTGTGTAATCTGGAGTATTGTATTTCCTTTAGGAATTCGGATGAGCTGAACGCGATGGCTGTTCGGCTGGGTGTGAAACAAATGGTAAGGTTCCCCCCACTGTGATTGGTGCGGACCCCATGTATTTGATTACTCGCGTGGAAGTTTATCATTGGTTCCACACCCATTTTTTGGTGGGAGGTTCCCCTGAAAAGAAGCATGAAATGGAGAAAAGGCCAAACATTTTCAACTACTTTAACCAACTATATCTTGTACCAGTGTGCTAGTTGTATAGACAAGAACAAACTCAAAACAAAATTCTTAGTTGATCAAGTGATTTTCCTAGGAAATGTAGCATAAAAGTTTCAATGGAAGCAATGAAATAGAACAAAAAGAAATGAATGACTGTTCATTCATCCTCCTGACTGCGCAACCTAGCCAGCTTGTTGGTAACAACAACATCAAGTTGTGCAGCACGCTCAACAATCTCCTTCCTCTTCTGGGTAGAAACATCATGTGCAATCTCAGCACAGTAGGTCCTGCAATATCGTTACCACAAAAACATTAAAAGGGTCCTGTAAAGACTTGTTTAATGGCAAATGAGTGAATATTCCAAGTTTTGGTGAATGTATACATAAGAGGAGGGCAGAGTGACCAAACCTGTTGTGCATCATCAACAATTCAAGCTCCTTAACATTGTGAACTACAAATTTCTTAAAGCCATTGGGAAGATGGTGGCGGGTCTTTTTGTCTGAGCCATAACCAATGTTAGGCATCAAAGTGCATCCCTTGAACTTCCTCCGCACACGAGAATCAATACCTTTTGGCCTACGCCAGTTTGGCTGTCACAAATAATAGAAGCAACCCACATTATTAGAACTCTAAAAGAAAGGAAAAGCTAAAAGTAATAAGAGAAAGTAAAATCAGAAGGCCAAGCAAAAGGGTAATCTTGTGAGAAGATTCTGCAAAATAAATTGCACAAGTCAAAAATTTGCACATGTATGAAACGATTAAGATTCTGTTCATCAAGTAGATATAAATAAACAGGTTACCCTATTAAACAAATGGGAGTAAATAGTTGTCAACCTGATGCACAAAATATTAATTACCATAACATTTTTTTATCAATAAATTACCATAACATTTTCCATATGCAATAGTAGATTTCACTCTATAAAGAACCTTCTGATTTAATTGATTGGCTCAATAAAGAGGTTAACTGACTATTGGATTTAACATGAAATACATTGACTAGACATAACCCACAGAAATTGAATTGAAAACAATTTTGCAATACACTTAGGAGAGCTCATGCCAATGATACCTAGATAATTGTAGATGCCTAGCATAGCAATATTATTTTTGATACTTGTGAGATGATAAAAATGTTGTTAAACTTACGATTTACGATATGATTCACGATTTGAATCATGAGCCCCAACGATTTCAATTTGAATCTTATGTCCAAATCCTTTTCTGCAAAAATCTTATGATTTTTCTTTGAATCCTACAATTTGAATCATAAATCTTATGATATATACAATTCATGCGATTCAAATCAATTCAATTAAGAATTAGTTCTCTACTTTGGTCATTTTATTTTGTTAATATTTAATTTTGTCAAAGTGACTTGTTTTAAAGATCTTACTAGAAATTGACTTATTTACGTCATTTGAACCACATATTGAGTTTATTTTCCATCGTATGTAGGATACAGAGTCATTATATGAGTATTATTTAACTTTCAAGTCAAATTTGATTATATCATCTTAGGCTTCTATTTTATAAGTGGTAAATTCTATTGATTTAGGTACATACATGGTCAATATGGGTTAAAAATTCCTATTGGTATATCTCTGTTTTATTTTTTATAATCTTTTTAAAAACATAGAAATAATCTTACGATTTACAATACAATTCATGAATCGCTTTGATTTAATTTTCTCTACAATTTATAATACGATTATGATTTTCAGAACATTGGATAATAAGATACCACCGTGTGGACACCTTTAGATGTGTGTGTATTAACACTTTTAAAACAAGTAAAGTTGCATATTTTAACCAATATACTAGAAAATATTTGCACATAACAGAAATTTCCTTAAATTTGGCAGGAGATCAGTCTTCAGAAATGGAATTTAGGCTTCAAAAACTAGATATAGATTCATGACATAGACACATTATATGACATACCCATACCCATATCCATGTCCAAGATTTTGGGAAATAGAGAAATATCCCCATTTCACATATTTGTTTCCATGTTCATACCCATATCTGCGCATAATTGGTCAATATAACACTGCTAGAAAATTACAACATATTCATAAAAACAAATTAGAAGTTCAATTATCCATTTCCTTCCTCTATATCCTAACAATTATCCAAAAAAAAACAAAGGGAAGAATTCAGAGGAAATAACGTTATTTTCAACAAACTATGGTTGGCGAAAATTATCCACCAAGTAGAGAAATCCATTAGGAAAACATGATTTTGTTTTCAAAAATCTATGGTTAGAGGAAATAAACTCCTCCGTAAGACAATGACAGATTTTGAGAAGATCCAATTAGTGAATTGTACCTTCACGGAGATTTTTCGGTCACTTTGGGGCCTCTTGAACTTCTTGACTCGTTTCTTTACTATCTTCTTGCTAAGAAGAGGAACGGCCATGGCTTCTGCAAATCAAGAATAACAATGTTAAAAATATAACTTAAATGAGAGCAAAATAGCAAAATATAAACTTATACATAGCTAATATGATGGGTAATCAAGTACATCTACTGCCTGTGTTTTTTTTCTTAACCTGAATGGCTTGTCTGTGATAGATCTTAAAAAAACTGACACTTTTTTACAAATATGATACTTTAACTCTGAAATATAAACCCATTTGCCTACTCCAAGAAATCACATTCGCCGATACACGTTTGTGTTGTGTTCTATCCGAGACAACCAGTTTAATCAAGATCACGGTTCCAACCAGAAACAATTAATCTGAACTTCTCACGAAGACCTTGACATTTACCCAAAAATCTACATAGTCATAGGTTCACTATTGTGCAATACATGGCTCATCGCGTTCAAGTTACAACGTGAATGGTGCCAGAAATGAAGCTAAAGTGCAAAAAATAAAACCACTAAAATCTGAGATGGTGTGAATCCGAAGCAAGTCAGAAGGAGAAAACTAAAATTATCAACCCAAATGATCTTCAACTATGCAGGTTTAAATTTTTAGGATTGGATAGAGGAACAGAGAAGTCGAGAAGATGGAAAACTCACAAATCAAATCGTCTATACAATGAAGTCAAAATTAAGCATTTCATGAATAATGCAGAAAGAACAGATTTTGCAGATTTAAAATGAAAAGAAGCAGAGGGGAAGAGACTTACAGATTATGATTTCCGCCAAACTGCCGTCACGTTCTAAACCCTAATGACCGCGGAGAAGAAAGGGAAGTGCCAAGGTTACCTACTTTATATTTAAGAGAGGCTCGATTTCGTATTATTCGAGCCACCGTATTGTAATACCTTGGGATGTTCAGATGTTGGGATTGTTTTGATCTTGGTGGTTTAAAGCTTATCATTATAATATTTAATTTATGGATTATTATAATATATTATTATATAATTTAAAGTTTTTAAGGAGAATGACTCTTCAGCTCACATGAGAATTCATAGTTCCACCTTACAAGTGGGATGAATCCACTATGGGGTGTTGTAATTTTAAAATTCTATAATAGGTTACAATGCTTTCCAAAGTTTTTATTATTATAGTTTTTTATTTTCAATTATAATTATAATTTAAATTTTGTAAAATGTTATTTTTTACATTCTTTATTATAGACATTTAAATATTAAAATGAAAATAAATTCTTATATATTTAAATAACTCAATGGTCAAGTGACACCAAGATTTTAAAAGTTAAAGGTGTAGTTGAGGCTTAATGGCCCAAAAAGGTGAGGCATAAGCCTCAAAATTTAAGAAAAAAATTAATTAAAGTTTATAAATTGATGAAAAGAACAAATAATATACTAAATTAAAATGGTAGAAGGTATGCATATTTATAAACTAGAAGTTTATAAGCAACTAATGGGACCTATGCAATACACAAGATTTGTTAAGCAAAAGTTAAATAATAGATATGCATAAGAGTATACAATTGTTTTATATTTTTTAATTTTTAAATAATTAATAATTATTTATGTTTTGAGTTCGACAATGATATAGAAAAGATATGATATCTAAAAAATTTTGACCAACCAACTAGTATTATAAACGTGATAGCCAATAGGTGTTATTTATCAAAATTCATGGGTGGATTTCCATTGGTCAAAACACTTTCAATCCCATATTTTTTCCCCATCATAGATTTTCCCTTACATACTACTATTAATAATTGTTTTATAACACAAAAATAGCAATAATTAATTTTAGCTAGCATTGTTCAATATAGTGATGAAACCAACCAACTCGACTCGAGTTGGTCGATTTTCTAGTATTTTTTATCGGCTTTGGTTCAACAATTTCCCAACCTGACCAAGTTAGATCAATTTCACTTTGGCCATTGTAAATTGACCAAAATTGAATGACTCAATCATAGATATAGATTTATATTTTATATTTTTAATATGGAAAAGTGGCAAAATTCCCATATTTTTAGTCTAAAATATTTTATTTCATGAATTTAATTTTCATATTTATTTTTTAAGTTTAAATCTTTTGAACCGATTAACCAAACCAAAAATCGACTCAAATTGATACAACCCAAGTTGGACGGATTTCACTAATAGTTAGTTGGTTTCAGGTAGGGGTGCAAATGGCTCAAATCATGATCTGATCCGAAGTTCGGTCCTATATTCTTGGATTCAGATAGCCTCATTTCAAACTTTTGGATCGGATCAGATAATAGGATCTTATAAGAAATCAAATCAAATTCAGATCACCCGGGCCCTATATGATTCGATAAGATTCGATCTGATATATATGTTATTTATTTATTTATATAAATATATATAACACACATAGATATGTTACTTTTTATTCATTTATAAATATATTATTTATATTGCATTTTTGCAAATTTGTTATATTATTTATTTTTTATAAAAACATGTATATATGTAATGAAAATAGTTGAAAAGACACTTGTAGTTTTTATTTTTCTTTATTTAAATTGTTATATTTTATTTTCATTTAATAATTTATTAATATCTAGGAACTATATGTATCATATGTATCATCGAATTTGAATTCAGATCCATATGTATCATATCCAAGATATGTAATTAACAATATCAGGTCAAATTCAGACATATGTTGATTCGAATATGATCTAATCTGTTTGCATCCCTAGTTTCGGGTGACCAACTCCCCAACCTAACCAAATCAATTTAGTTGGCCAAATAGCCTATAGCCGAACCAAACTAACCCATGAGCACTCCTAATTTTAGCTAAATTCATAGTCTAATCCCTAAGAAATTAAAATAATTTAATCTTCAATAATTATTGAAAACTTATAGAGAAAATACACAATTATTGAAAATATATTGGTAATAAAAATGCAATAATTACAAAAAATATAATAAATACTAAAAATATATTAAATTAGTCAATAGATAGTGTAGTCTCAAATAATAGTTTAATTTCTATTAAATATTAATCAATAAATTATAACAAGAACACAATAAATACAATAAGTACAATAAATTAAACTTATAAAGTTAAATAAACAGTAGTTTAATCTCTAACAATTATTAAAATTTTCTATTAAATAACAAAGCAAAAATAGATTCATACGTAATTATCTAAAATATATTTATCACAAAAAACAATAAAATTACTTGAAATAAAACAAATATTGATTTTATTATATATAAATATATAACAAATAAAGATAAAGATTTTAAAATTATTGTTTATAAACTTTAATTTTATTAAGTTATTTTATAGAATTATTAGTTGATATAAGTGAAATTAGTTATTTACAATATTATTTAGTTATTTAAATAATATCATTATTAAATTTTAAAATATTAACTAATTATTGAATTTAATAATCCACAAAATTATAATTTATACTATTATGACATAATTTTGTTAATAATTTTGTAAAATATTAAATTATTATTAATTTGAATATTATGTTATAATTATTTTACTAGTTTTAAGACATTTTTAAATTTATTACATAATTCATTGTTTTTTAACTATTTAAAATTTATTTATGTTAAATATATCGTTAGATAAAATATCTACTTATTTAAATATTTAAATAATGTATAAAATATTTAAAATTTTTCATTATTTGAAAATTATTTATTTTTAAATTATTAAATAATATTAAATATTTGTTATATAATTATTTAGCTACTTTTAATATTTAGTTATTTTAGATATTTAGCTATTGAAATATTTAAACAATATTTTAATTTTTTTAATGTTAAACATTTATTTACTTGAATAACATTTAAATTGAATAATCTGGAAAACAATGATTTTGTAAAAATAAAAAATTATTAATAATATGAATAATATTAAATCCATTATAACTATTTTTGGTGTTTTTAATAAATATTTTAAAATTATTATATAATTTTGTGAGAATATTTTAATTCAAACTTTCTTTAGATAGATATAGATGAAAAGTGAGAGAGAGGGTAAATAAGATTAGAGATAACTTATGAGAGAAATCTCTATTAAATTAAAGATAATTTAGGAGAAATTAAGGGATAGTGGGGGAGGTAATTTTGGAGAGGATATTATTTAGGTTATTGGGAACGTGTGGGAGAGGGGAGAGAGAGAGAGAGAGAGACTATTTTCTTGTGTTTTCAATAAATATTTTAAAGTTATTATATAATTTCGTGAGAATATTAAATAATTTTTAAATTTTTAATTGAAACGTTCTTTAGATAGAAATAGATAAAAAAGTGGGAGAGAGGATAAATAGGATTAGAGATCATTTAGGAGAGAAAATGAGGGATGGTGGGGGAGGTAGTTTAAGCTTGGTTTGGAGAGATCAAATCAGCCCCCCACAACGTCCCACAACACATCCCTGGCATGTATTGGGAACATCTCCCGATAATAATACTAGAAATGATGATGTCATCATCGGGAGATATTCCCAATACACGATGGGGATGTGATGTGGGACATTGTAGGGGGAAATCTTGTGTGTGTGGGGGGGGGGGCTGATTTGAACTCTGGTTTGGAAGGAGTACAAATGCAAATATGTACAGTGCAAAACGTTGTATTTTGTATGTATTTGTACTATACATATTTGTATTTGTACTCCTTCCAAACTGAGCCTTAGGAGAAATTTTAGGAGAAGTTATTATTTAGGTTATTGGGAACGTGTGGGAGCTAGAGAGAGAGAGAGAGAGAGAGAGAGAGAGAGAGAGAGAGAGAGTTTTAGGTAATTTTTATGGGAAAGGAGAGCACCTCATTGGTTGTTTAAAAAATGACATGGAATAAAAAAATAGAAAATTCAAAAAAAGGAGAAAATTTCTTCATCAGTGTGTTTATATAAAAAAAATTGTCTCCTTTTTTTGAATTTTCTATTTTTTATTCCATATATATATAAAGATTTTATATTTCATGTAAAAAATAATTTAGAAGAAAGGAAACAACTTAGTTGATTTGATCTATGTAAATACTACTACTACTACTACTACTACTACTAATAATAATAATAATAGTAATAATAATAATAATATAATAATAATATTATTATTATTACTGTTACTTTTACTATTACTATTAAGAAAAAATTAATTAGGAGAGGAATTAAGAAAAATAACAAACTTCGGATATTACATTTAGAATAATAAGAAAAATATCACTTCAATTATTCAAAAGAAACTAAGAACTAAGAACTTAATTAGTCCTTCTTGTATTGAACTTGCAAGTACATGTAGTTTACCATCACTAGGATACCCCTACAATGATACAAAAAACACTATCAAAATGATGGAAAACCCATACATCTACAATGAGCATAGAAGGCCATCCAAGAACTGTGATAAGCATTGAACACCTCTTGAGACTTAGAATGAGAAATGAGCATTGCTTGAAACTTGTGATGGACATAAAATGGCATTGCCAGTCTAAGACAAACCCAATACACTACTAGCACCTTGTGGTGGACACGAAATGACAGCCCATGCTGTAACAAATGGTGGATAGGCCTTGAGGCCAATGGCACTCACCTACGGGAGACCGCCACTCTTTCTAGTCACAATGAGCTATGATGAGGCATCTCGAAGGCGATCGAGCAAACACACGAGTACTCCAATTAGGCCCAAAATCTTGGCCTTGACACATAACTATAAGGAAACCTATGATGGGATGTAGCCTGTACGTGCTAAACGAGAATCCTTAAGGAAAATGAGACTTCAACCTTAGAGGATCTTGTGAAACACATGGCAAAACCCCAATGGCATTCCCTCAACAACCAACATAAAGACTAGGATTCCCTTTCCTAAAAGGAATCAAACCCTTCATGGAATCCTTCTCCTTAAAGTCTCAGGATCTCCCTTATAAAAAGAGGTTGTAAAGTACAACCAGGGGACATTCTCTTTCAACCACCCTTGCTATCCGATTCTACCAAGATTCTCCAAAGGTAGGAACCTGTCCATTACTCCTCTCATGGCCTTTGCTCCCAACCCTTCTTTATCCTTCAAGGAGACCACCCCATCTAGCCTCACCACCATACTAACAGAACTATCTTAAAACACTAAGAAAAATTAGCATAGTTTGATTTGCCTTGTTAGTTTTCCATTTTTACTTTTTTATTTGGTCCATAATTATTCTAGTGTTTTCCCTATATGTTTTAAATTATATAAATACATTTTTTTGCATTAAATCACTATTTAATTGCTGATATTTTTGGCTTACGCCTTTTTACGCCTCATGATACGCCTTACACCTTGAGGCTTGAGGCTTATGCTTCATTCCAATAAAGGCTTAAGCCTCACATCAAAGTTGTGAGGCTTAAGACTTGAGGCAGAATCCATATGCCTCACCTCAAGGCTTAAGTCTTTGATTAGTGAGATCAGGGCCTTTGTACCCATGAGTGCTTGGGTCAGTTTAAGGCTAGTTCCAGGTCAATTCCATTCAGCTCTAGGTAGAATATTCCATTTGCTCACCCCTACATATGAGGGTCCAATTGGTTTGCAATCATGATTAGAATTGAAATTAGAATCATGAAATCAGAAGCAAAATCACCTATTCCATTTGGTTTGAATAGGAATCAAAATTAGATTCCAATTGTTGTTGTTTGATTTATCTAGAAATCAAAGTCAAAATCAATTGAAAATTTTTAGTTTTGTATTAATGTATTAATGTTTTACTAGTAGAAACCCATGCAATGTACATGATTTGTCAAGGGAAAGCGAAATAACATAAATTAATAAATATTATAAGGAATGCGATGTTGTTTAGAATAACTAATATTTATTCTAGTAATTTGTTACAAAATAATTTAGTAATTTAGTAAATAGGATTAATCATATAAATATTTTTTTTACAAAAATAATAAATTACTCCTAATTACTTAATAGAATAATTACTTCCTGCATTACTTATTAATGTTCTATTTTATTTATTTTACTTATTAAAATTAAATGTTATAATTTTTTGTAAATATTACTTAAATATTAGTAAATATATAAAATTAGGTTATAATCATAATTAAATTAATCTAAGCTCAAGCTCGAGGTTTAAGACTTTGGGTTGGGCTTTGGTTGAGTATCAACCTAACCCAACCCCCAAGTTGCACCCCTAAGAACAATGTGACATTCATAATTAGACTGAGCCAAACTGAGTACAACCTATGCATGCATTACTTTTGGAGATATAACTATTTTTAGACAAAATTTATTAATATTAGAGCCAAAGGAGCTATGGGGGATGGGCTACCCCCATTGTGTAGCTTAGTGAACCAATAAAAATAAAATATCTCATGCCAGATTTTGATAGTGCATTAATAGTGTCTAAGGTTGTCTAGCCGAGCTTGGCCAACACCCCAAGTGCAATAATTAGTTTTTTATTTTTTTTAATTTGTAGTCATTTTAAACACAATAAATGATTGCCGATTAAATCCAAATCAAATCCAAAATTTGACATAATAATCGAATGCGGATGTGGATCTAGAGATCATAATTGAATGAGGATGCATATGTAGATTAAGTTGGACCTAATCTAAATCCGATTCATTTATAGCCCCACATTATGTTTGGGGTTGGTGTAGGTTTTAGCTAAACTTAGCTCTGAAGAATTAAAATAGTTTCTTGAGCCCACAAATTTTGTAGGTCTAGGTAGGTTGGGCTAAGTTATAAATGGTCATTCCTAAGTAGAAAGAACCTTATGATATTTCTAATTAGGCCATTATTGCTTTTATTATTTTAATTAAATTTTATATGAAATTCAAATGGTTTTTAAATATTTTTAATAAAAAAACTTGCTAAATTTTAACATTTTTATTAACTTTAGTATTCTTTATTTTAATTTTAGTTATTATGTTTCAAAATATATATTTTTTGACAATTAACCAATTAAATTGAAATTGAGTATGAAACAAATAAGTAGAATTTGGATGAGAGTAAAATTCTCTTTCTCTCAAATTCAATAGGCTAATAATGGAAGACGCCTATAGAAATATGTTAAAATAGGTTAATGATGGAAGGGGTAGGACCTATATCATAAATTCTCTTTCCTATTATTTTTAGGTGATTTGACTATTTATGATATTTTATTAACTAATTTCTAAACTATTATTTGTTTACAGGCTAGATTGGCCCATGACAGCCCTAAAAATTGTAGGCTTGATGCAAAATAAGGCCCGAGTTGGACTGAAATGATCACCCCTAAGCAAATTGCTTTTGGTTTATTAGACTAATGAGGAGAAGAGAGATAAATAATGAAGTTATTTGTGGAGAGAGAGTTGAAAGTCTTAAAGACTTAAAATTCTGTGAGACAGAGGAAAAAGTTAATGAGGAGATGTGAAAGTCTTGAAGACTTAAAATTGAATATCTACATAAGCGATTTTGTTCAATTTCAAAAATAAAAATTCAAAAAACAACAAAATAGATAAATGGTAAGGGAGAAAGGAGAGTCATGCCGATATGGCACTTCTTGTTTTATTACATATAGAGAGATTGTTATTCTTATATTATTAATTAAACATTAATATATTATTACTTTAATATATTATATTAATATTTTATTAAAATACTAATATTTTATTACTATTTTACTAATATTTTATTAATATTAGGATTTGTTATATTAAGGTTTGGTTTTTTTTTTTTGTCGAGTTCTTTACTTTTTGAAAAACTCTAGAATGGGATATCATTTCTAAGGGAGGCACAGAATGAAATCCCATTTTATTCGAATTCCAGGCACCTATTATAGGGAACCAAATGAACCTTGATTGTTTAGGCAATGCTAATGGTGTAAATATTTTCTTGTATTGAATATATAAGAGCATCTTAAACCACAAACGTCGAACATCATGCAAGAAATATGGCTCCATTTCACACCAATTCTTGAATATTATCATTCTCCAAATCATCTAGAAAAAAATGGATTCTAGATTTTTTTATTATGAAAAATTATGCAGGCATTTTTTTATTATGAAAAGTTAAAGGAAGACAAGCACTTTAAACGGGCTTCAGTAAAACTAGCCATCATAAACTATTTCATTCATTCAGTCCTGGCAGATTAATCCTTCGATTTTTCCATGCATATCTTCAAAATGAAAATATGTATATATACACACTCGCACACACAAAGTTTAATCAAAATTTCACAAGTCATATATTGTGTAAGGATCTCTATAACAAAACATCAATCATAACTAATGAGTATTGATAAAATGCCATAAAGTTCAAAAAAAATTCTAAAGTTTCAAGGAATCAAAATTCAACAAAAAATATCAGTTTCCACTTTCACAATCAACTAATAAGTGTATTAATAAAAGAAAAATGTACATGTTATATTTGTGCATATCCATATGCTATCACTATCTTCACAACAATGTTACGCCAAACTTTCATTATAATATTGTCCTTGCCCATATACCACATTACCTCCATCATTATGTCCATCCTCCTCATCATTATCATCTTCAATTACAAGATCCTCATCACCAAATGTATGTGTTAATGCTCGGATTTCCTATATGAGATGGCTAGTGGATGGATCCAAGGGGTGCCGATGTCGAGGGCCAAAGAAGCTCGGAGTGCGCTGTGGCCGAGGTCTAGGGGGACCTGAAGTGGGTTACAACCGAGAGCTGGTGAAGTCTGCTCGAGGTCGGCCAAGGTTGGTTGAGGCCGAGTACCTGTGAGGAAGAGAACGTCAAAGGTCCCACGTGATAAGCCGAGGCAGGGATTCCGACGATCAAGTCAGTAAGGGCATAGCAGAGAGGGTGGACAAGGTTTGCGGAACTCGGATGAGGTCGCCATAAAGCTAGAGAGCAAGAGAGTTTTGAGAGATGGAAGTCTGGTGGTCCGAGAGAGACCCCTTACCTTGGGGGTGGCATGCCCTATTTATATTTGAGGTCATTGTAGGAAGAAACATGTGGACAGTCAGGATGCGATCCGGCCTTGACAAGATGGCCATCCGAGCTCACCACGTAGGGTCGCGCCATTGGTCACGAGCTGGGCACCGACCTCTGCCCTACTAGATGCGCTGATTAGCTCCACCCTTGGCCATGTGTTGATGCACTAGAGCCTGCCTAAAGCACCTACATCATTTTCCCCCACTCTCGAGGCCATGGTGGAGGTCTTAGCTAGGGACCTCGGCTTCGGCCGAAGAGGGTGTCATTCTTACTGGGAGGCATTGAGTGACCTTCTATGGCAAGGACCTCAACTGTAGCTAGGCTGGAGAGAGTGGTCTTTAGGCGCAGAGGTGCTGGTTCTGATTTCGGAGTTGCTAAGGATAGTTTGGCTTGGGAGCATGGAGACGTCGGCGATGGTTGAGGCCTCATTGGAGGTAGTCTGGCCTATGAGCATGAAGAGTGGACAAGGTTTGCGGAACTCGGATGAGGTCGCCATAAAGCTAGAGAGCAAGAGAGTTTTGAGAGATGGAAGTCTGGTGGTCCGAGAGAGACCCCTTACCTTGGGGGTGGCATGCCCTATTTATATTTGAGGTCATTGTAGGAAGAAACATGTGGACAGTCAGGATGCGATCCGGCCTTGACAAGATGGCCATCCGAGCTCACCACGTAGGGTCGCGCCATTGGTAACGAGCTGGGCACCGACCTCTGCCCTACTAGATGCGCTGATTAGCTCCACCCTTGGCCATGTGTTGATGCACTAGAGCCTGCCTAAAGCACCTACATCATTTTCCCCCACTCTCGAGGCCATGGTGGAGGTCTTAGCTAGGGACCTCGGCTTCGGCCGAAGAGGGTGTCATTCTTACTGGGAGGCATTGAGTGACCTTCTATGGCAAGGACCTCAACTGTAGCTAGGCTGGAGAGAGTGGTCTTTAGGCGCAGAGGTGCTGGTTCTGATTTCGGAGTTGCTAAGGATAGTTTGGCTTGGGAGCATGGAGACGTCGGCGATGGTTGAGGCCTCATTGGAGGTAGTCTGGCCTATGAGCATGAAGAGTGGACAAGGTTTGCGGAACTCGGATGAGGTCGCCATAAAGCTAGAGAGCAAGAGAGTTTTGAGAGATGGAAGTCTGGTGGTCCGAGAGAGACCCCTTACCTTGGGGGTGGCATGCCCTATTTATATTTGAGGTCATTGTAGGAAGAAACATGTGGACAGTCAGGATGCGATCCGGCCCTAACAAGACGGCCATCCGAGCTCACCACGTAGGGTCGCGCCATTGGTCACGAGCTGGGCACCAACCTCTGCCCTACTAGATGCGCTGATTAGCTCCACCCTTGGCCATGTGTTGATGCACTAGAGCCTGCCTAAAGCACCTACATCATTTTCCCCCACTCTCGAGGCCATGGTGGAGGTCTTAGCTAGGGACCTCGGCTTCGGCCGAAGAGGGTGTCATTCTTACTAGGAGGCATTGAGTGACCTTCTATGGCAAGGACCTCGACTGTAGCTAGGCTGGAGAGAGTGGTCTTTAGGCGTAGAGGTGCTGGTTCTGATTTCGGAGTTGCTAAGGATAGTTTGGCTTGGGAGCATGGAGACGTCGGCGATGGTTGAGGCCTCATTGGAGGTAGTCTGGCCTATGAGCATGAAGATGTCATCCTCGGCTTCGACGGGCTTCCATTACCTGCTATGCTGATTCCGCTCCTTAAGGAGGTTGTGGAGGGTCGAAGAGCACGGAGGTGCTAGCCTTGGCTCCAAAGAGCTCAGTACCGTGTTTTATACGGGTATGAGGTGCACATGCCCTCTAGTCGTGTGTGTCAGATGAGCTGATGAGTCCATGTGTGGGCCAAGCATTGACTTCTAGCCAGTCACCACTGTGTGAGGTGTAGACGACAAGTGGGTGTTTCGTGGCCACGCACGAGATGAATTCCGGTGCTAGGTGTTGACCACGTGCGTGACCTGCCTCGGTGTTGAAAGTCTAGACCGTACTCGAGGTGGGCATCAGGTCGTGACCGTATGCAAGACGATGGAGGTGTTTCCTTGTATCAGGTACAGAGGGCTGGTCGTTCAAGTCAACTTGTTGGGAGTTGAGCTGAGCCTTAGATGGTGGTATAAAATCTTCCTTGAAACATTGGTGAAGTAGACGCCAATTTAGTTGGGTGTGTGTGGGGTGCCTAACACCCTTCCACATTGCACCTTGATCCCAAGACCCTAAGAATCTCTATTCCCACATTGTGCATGTGGGGTGCATTTGGGAAGCTACATATGTCATTGGTAGCATAACTCCTAAGATATCTAATGAACATGAATACATCCTTGTAATGATCAACTACTTCACAAAGCGGGTTGATGCAACATCTTACAAGAATGTCACCAAGAAGCATGGGGCTAAGTTAATTATGAATAATATAATTTATGGATTTGGATTACCACATGAGATCATCTCTAATAATGAAATGAACTTCAACAATTAGTATCTTGACACCCTCTATGAAAATTATAAGATTAAGAGGCACAAATCTTCCCCTTAGCTCCAAACAGACTGATGTATATAAACTGCATACTTATGACACTCGTGTTAATTTAGAATATTCTCAACCATTAGATAGACTTGGAGAATTTATCCCAACAAAGCTGACACTAGTGTATTGTCAAATAGTTGGAGCATCTTAATTCAACGGCTAGGGTTAGATCCAAAGAATAGGCAATAGGTGTTTGGAAGAAATACTAAACCCAAACTAATTTCCGATTATGCCTTGGACCTTGGAGATAGATAGGAAAATTTGGAAAGTTACACTTTACCCCAGACTTGATTATGGTATTACACTAGGTGTTTGACTAAGTTATCTTTGATATGCCAACCAATGAGATCCATTAAAGGTCAAATACCTGGGCATGTTGGGGTATTTTTGGAAATCATCTGAGTAGGTGATCATAGTGATTATGGTATTACACTAGGTGTTTGACTAAGTTATCTTTGATATGCCAACCAATGAGATCCATTAAAGGTCAAATACCTGGGCATGTTGGGGTATTTTTGGAAATCATCTAAGTAGGTGATCATAGTGATAGGATTAACCCCTTATTCAAACAAACTGAATATCAGGGTTTACACTCTCTCTATTAGAAACATAAACTGGCGGTAGTGGATTTCACTAGTGTTTGAAACCTGGTTTTGCAAAATATATTTATATATTCTATTATTGTTTTATAAAAGTTTTTGCAAAAGGTTTTAATCCCGGAATCCATCTGATCAGAGAGTGACATTGCATCTTGCAGCCAGGGGAAAGGACCTTCCCTGTCGGATAGTGTTGTAATTATTAAGGCCAAGAGGTAAACTATAAGAAATCATTACAGGGTTGAATACATAATGTGCTTTACTCATATAAGTCCATTATCCTTGATTTTTCATAGGGTGACTGAATCTAAATATCATTTAAGTGTAAATGTTGAGCCCAAACTGATCTTATGTTGATTGAATTTGGCCTAATCTCTTTTAGAGGTGGGGTCAAACCCTCATGAACTTGTGTAAGACCTTTGTGGGGTCCCATGCCATACAATATCAGCCCAAAGTGAAAATGCAACATTTAGGAATGTGAGCCTTGAAGAAAAATGGCCTAAGGTCCTTATTAATACAATTAGTTAACTGGTAGTGATTTGGATTGAAACTGTGTAATGGATATAGATATAGAGCAATTATCTTATCAATTAAAAAAAGAAAAATTCTGATACAAATCAGATTTGGATATCCTCGTCGGATTAGGACACTACAAGAAATTTCCTATAAATCGGCGGTCGCGAGCAATGCCAGTAAATCCCAGCAACATCAATGAACAAATTTACCCGGTCACGTGGGCCGCGGTCAAATCTTAAGAGACCATATAACGTAACCGCGTGATGAGTCCCGGCAGTTATTATTTTGAAAAAAACAATAAGAAAATAATAACCAATCGACCAGTGAAACAGGGGTCCCGCCAAAACAGCTATGTTGTGCCAAAGGAGGGATTCGTTAAATGTAATGATGAATATCTCTCACTAGAAATCATCCTTTCCTTGAATCTCGATGCCATATCTTTGTTCCTCCATTTAACTTATCATTTGAGAAGTATGAGAAGCCATGCATAGAGTTCGATTTCAAGAGAACTGTGGATGTGAGAGTGGAGATTTCAAGAGAACTGTGGATCAGTTGTGAATATCTGCTCAGAGAGAAGGATTTGAAGCCATGAACTTGTGAATAAAGATTTGAAGATTTGAAACTAGAGGGTTTGAATTGAAGCCAGATGATTTGTTCCTGGTAACCATTCCTACTTGTGCAAATGATATTCATCTTCTCTCCTTTCTGATTTTATTTTATTTTTTATTATGAGATTTCTTTATTTATCTTCACCTCTCTTTCCCCTCATATGCAGGGATTTCATCCATCGGCCTCTAGTTAGTTGGTACCCCAATCTTTTGTGAAGCCCTAAATAGAAGAGACATATTGGATTCTTGAAGCATAAACACGGTAGTAGGTCAAGCCAAAATCAAACGTAGGCATGTCAAAGCATAAAGAAATCATTTGTGGAATAAAGAATGTATATTTGTCTTCATGTTCAAATTTTTGGAGATGGAGAATTTAGGTTTCTTAAAGAGTTTTTTATTTAACATTTTATTGAGGTTTCTTCTTTACTGGTTATGTACCATTTTCTCGACTTATATATTTCCCTTGCTATCATCATCTTGTAAGAAAAGCCCAATTTGGTGGGGAAACTATAGGTGAAAACACAATAAAAATTGAAAGTGACAATAATTTTTCTCTACTTCACTACAAAAAAGTAGATAAAATTTTTCTCTACTTCACTAATGGGTACTGTCACTACTATCAACTCACAGGAATTTCTTTTTCTGTAGAAAGTAGCCAAGGATTCATTAGGATCCAATTTATAGAGTGTTTTTGATCCCCACACAAGTTGCACCCCTAATTTTAATTTTTTGATTAGTAGAAAATCTCAATTGACCTACACAAATAGACAAAATTCTGTAGAGAGTCAGTTCAGATGAGGCAATCAGAGTCAGTTCTTTTTTCTGATTGACTATATTTATCAACCTTCAGCCTCAATAAGCAGGGCAATAGAATTCTATAGAGAGTCGGTTCAGATGAGGCAATCAGAGTAATAAGCACCTCACCCAAAAATAGAGCACACAACCTAACTCTCTCATCCTAACCCAATACAAGGTTTAAAAAATAGAAAAACAAAAACCAATCATAAAACAACAAGACCATTGACCTACACAAATAGACAGAATACCAAAGTATTCTTTAAGCATGTAGCAACATTGCCACGCTTGGAAACTCATCAGTGGTACTATAATCATAGAAGCTTTCTTCATTGATACCCTTATTAGCAATGAAGTTGGTACACTTGTTTCCTTGTTTTAATGTTTAAGAAAGGGAAAGGCTCATGCCAACACTTGTTTTCTTTATTTTTTGAAAGATACATTGCTAGATGCAAACTTGCCAAGGGTGTGGGTATTTTCTCAAGGAATATATCAAACAAACATTGATTATCATTCTAAACCACTATTTCCAAAATGTTGTGAGATAAGAAAATATGAAGGCCATGAAAGCATTAAATTTAGTACTCCCTCACTATAAAAATTATGGAAAGTAAGCTTCTTATAAAGTAAAATAGTCACATGATTTTTGCACATTAATGCTTTGGTTGCACCCTAACCACAAGAATTGTTATTCTTTCAATTGATATGTATGCTGAATGGTATATAAAACTAGTGATATATCAAAAACTTAGGTCTTTATTTTATAAAATTCTTGTCATATTGGCATTGCCTAGGAGCCCACCTAGGCAACTAGGTACCCCATTGTCACCCAGAATCACCTGAATCACCTGATGCGTTGACAAATATGATTAGCAGTTGACTTTAAAACAATTGAGCACATCAAGAGGGGGTTCATGTATACAACCCTAGTTGTAGTGATCAAATCAACTAGACTAGATGATTTGGTCTTTTGACTTTAAAACTATAGGAATTGTGTGTATATTTTATGGTCAGTCACAATAAAATGCTTCAACCAAGGCTGCAGAAAATGCATTTGGACCTGCTGGTTATTTATTAGTAGTTGTCTATACTTACATGCTTGCTTGATGAAAGTGCATTCAATTGTAGATCCAACAATTGATCCCACTTATGGATAATCAGTAAATCAAGAGTAGTGGGCTAGGTGAGGTCTGTAAATGGATTGCATTTAACAATATCTGAGTGCGATCTGAATATTGAAAAATGACATCTGAATCCAATCCGAAATCTGATCAGATTTGAAGATCCCGGGTTCGAATTTGAATCCTAATGGACTTCGATCAGATTCAGATTTAATCCGACACCGCTTTAATTTTTAAAATACAGAAAAAATTAAAAAGTTAATGACTTTTTAATAAATTCATATAAATATGACATACTAAATATATTATTTATATTTTCATATATAATATAATATACAATTATATTTTTTATAATTTCAAATATGATTATATAAAGTTTATATATTAAAATCAATGAATATTATAATATAATGCAGATTGCAAATTCCAAATCCAATCCGATTATGTAAACACATAATCCTAATCCAAGATAATCGGATTGGATGTCAGATCAGACATCAGACTTTCAGAGGCCATTGACAACCCTAGGCTAGGTGAGGTATATTTTATTTTTCTGTACCACCATGCCAAGCAGATCCAAATTTTGCCAATTGATCAACTATATAATTTAGTTCCCTAGGAACCCAATTAAGGTTGACATGCAAGGAACCCAAGATGTCTCTGTTCTCTGTCAGATAGTGGGCTAACCTCCAAGGGCCTCCATCCTTCTCTCTTAATCATTTTATTGTGTTTGCAGAGTTCTGTCTTTTGCAATTCAGAGACCTGTGAGGACAACTAGAATTTCAGCCTTTATTGAGTCAGATGTACCTATCAGACCACTAAAAACCCACCAAATTTTGACATCCCTCTTCTTGAACAGACCACCAACCCCTGCTGAAACGGGGTTACCAATGGCACTGCCATCAAAATTTACTTTCAACTCCAACACTTCTGGTATAGGACAGCTTCTGCTAATAATACTTAGTGGCCTGGGAGATGAATGCAGGATCTCTAACAAGTTCATTTGAAGATCACCCATCAAGATGCCTTTGAACTCAGAGGTTGCTTAACTGAAAGACTTTATTATCCTCACTCCCTCCTTAAAGTTCTGCTCACTGGTTGTTTTGAACTGAAAGACTTTAATGTTCCTATTTATTATCCCTCACTCCCTCCTTAAAAACTTTATTATTCATATTCTGCCTTTGAGCTCAGAGGTTGCTGAACTGAGTCTAGCAATTCCTATTCGTTTTGATTGAAGTCAAACTGGTTTTAATTTTATTCCAGATTGAAGTCTTTCTAAATTTGAATAATTTTATTCCAGATTATCATGCCCATGTTTTCTTAGTTGTAAGTAACATTATACTTGGTCCAACCTCATGATCCAGCTATGGCAACTTTGAATGGGTACCCTCCATGTTTTAATTTTCTAAATCCTTATCTAGATTTCTGGTCCATGAGGAAGGCATACCAATCTTGTTCTTATCAAAATAAGAACATGGCACCAATCCAGTCCTTACCAATATGGGTAATCTGGTCCTTCAGGTAATGGGTAACTTCCAGGAAGGCACGCTTGACCGCCCTAGCTTCCACTTCAGCCCCTGCCCCACCTAACACCCTTACAGCACTGAATTATTCTTAGGACTGCATTCTGGAAACTCGGGGCCCCACAGGGCATGCCCCACAGCACATCCCAACCATGTATTTAAAACATCAATCTTTCAACGATAAGTACAAGAGATGTTCCCAATGCACACTGAGATGAGCATGTGGGGCGCTGATGTGATTTCTGTGGTGTATTTTAGTATATCCTACTTTTTAACGAGAATTTGCAAGAGGAATGTTCTTCTGTGTTCCCTAAACATTTTTTTTCCCTTCAAGATGGGTGAAGATTTTTGAAGCCTAATTCAGAATACAATCCTGTTTCTAAATAGTTAAAGTCATGATTTGAAGTATTGAACTTGATCAAGCAGAGGTATGCATGCAACAGTTTCCTCGAGGGTTGAATTGAAGTTTAAAAAATGGGTGCCATTTTGACAAGGACAGAGATCAGTTAACACCCCTGCTGAAGGACCAGATTGCTGGAAGTTACCCATTATCAAAATAAGAACTTGGGTCAGTTTATCATCTTTGAGTTTGCTTGTATCTACATAATCTCATGGCAACATCAGTCTACCCCCATTTGTGAGTTTGCTAAAATAGAGATTATTTCAAGTTAGCATTAATTTAGCATTTTAGTTGAGAAGAACAGATGATTTCGTGTTAGCATTAATCCCATGGAACCACCCTTGATCTGTTGCATGCTAGTTGCCTAGAACAGAGGGTTCACTATCACTTGTCTTGAACTACTTTGATGAATTGGTCTACTGTCATCAATTTGAGACTGTAGCATGATAGGTTTTGGTTTGTTGCTTTACCCAGGTAGCTTTGCATTGTTAGCTTTTAGAACTCATTGGCAACAAGATTGAGGTTTGAACTCAAGTTGGACAGATTGTAATAGGATATCTGATATGAACTGCCTTATTGTCTTCTAAAACCAAATAATAAAATAGAATAATGAAGGTTTGTGTCAAAGAAACCAGGTTGTGACCCTTAAAACATGAAGTTATGTTGCAATGAGTTAAGTACTAGATTATCTTACCACAGTAGCAAAATAAATAAGGAAAAGTTTACCAGGGATAGTTTTCTTTTTCTTAATGTGAATTTCCTTCCCTACCATAATAAACTTATTCAAATTTAAAAGGATCTAAAGAATGATGGACTAAGGTCATTATAAGAGTCAACATGCCAATGTAAATTCTAGAATACTGAAATGAAGTGTGTAAGCATATAAATTTCTTTTAACAAAGATATTTCAGTTTGTGGTAGTTATTCTAGTCATTACCTAAACATCTTCCACAAACCTTTTGGAGAGCAAATTAAATTAAAGATCAACAAACAAAGAAAAAAAAAGTAAGTGGAGTAATGATTCTCATAGTTTGACAGTCTATCTTAATCAGTCTAAAATTGGTCTAAGGCCCTAGGATCCACAAATGAGCCCAGGGCCCCCAAACTTAGACCCCAAATCAACCCAAATAGAATTATCAACAACTATATATTGATTTGATTAGTACTGTGGGGAATAATTTTGAAACAAAAATGAAACTATACATAGTACATAGTACTTCTAATTCAAAGATTTTATTGATCAAAGTTGTTTGATTTAGCGAAATGAGGATTCCACGTCAAGGAAGGTCAAGCCTAAGGGTCAATCTATCAACCTCAAGCCAAGAACCACCTGGAGATGCTCAACCTAGCCAGCAACTCGAGATTAACATGCCAGAGCCCCAATCCCAACAAACTGAAGATAGGGCTTCATCGCAAAGTACAAGGACTCAGGGTGCTACAACGGCGACAGACGTATGGAGCATGCCTAGTGGTGAGAAGATTGACCTTGAGTTTAATGAAGATGGTCAACCCATAAATGAAAATGCGAAGAGGCTAACAAGATTTTTGGCTTCCATCGCACGGAATGGTAATAAGTTGCCAATAGATATAGACTCTTGGAGAGATGTACCGATAGAGACAAAAGAAGAGGTGTGGAAAGTCGTTCAGGTATGGATGGAGTTAGCTTTTCTTTTTGGTTTATTTCAATATATATGTTGTATATGCATCAACTAAACCTTTCTCCTATGGTTGCAGACAAAGTTTAAAACAAAAGAAAATGACAAGTATTTTGTATTAAAGTCTCTGTCGAAGAAGTGGAGAGATTGGAAGTGTGACTTGAAGAAAAAATATTTTGATTTTGATCCACATAATGCTGATAAAGTACAAATTAGAGATGATCGAATTCATCCCCAACAATGGAAAAACATGGTGCAATGTTGGAAATCTGAACAAGAGAGAATGAGTATCTTAAATAATTTAAAAATGAAAATTTTAGTTGACGGTATGATAAATATTATACTTTCTTTTATGGGTGCAAGAACAGTCTGAGATTAATAAACAAAACTGTTCAAAGCAAACAATGTGCCACATAGCAGGCTCAAAGAGCTTCGCAAGGATACGTGAGAAATTAGTAGTTAATTGTATTTTTTTCTTTCTTTGTATTGTATTTAATATGTTTTAAATTTTATATGTTAACAAATACACACTATTTCACAATGATAGAGGGAAGGAAAAGGCCATGAGGTGTCTTATACATGGTTTTTTTTTATGACACATACAAAGAAGGACAAGACTCCTGTAGATTAAAGATTAGCCAATTTGATGGTATATATTTTAGTTCTTTCATTTGTGGCAGTTTTAATTTAATATTGTTTATTTGAAAATAGTTCTTTTAAACACATTCTTTTCCTATTGCATAGAATCAAATGCAAAATTCCATGGCTCAAGATTCTGGGAGTTCGGGTGGGGCAAATGGCTTTTCCTCAAAAGATGTTTATGCTCGTGTAATGGAAGAAGAGCGTCGTGGTTGAGTACGTGGAGTAAGGTTGGGTCCAACTCCAACTAGTATTAGAAGCCGTGAAAAGTATGCTGCATTGCTAAGAGAATCAGATGAGGCTAGAAAAAAGGTTGAGGAACGGGAAAGAGCATCTGAGGCACATGCAAAGAAGGTTGAGATGGAAGTGTACTTCGAGGGCGGACTGGTTATCCATGATAAATCAAATGAATGATTTCATTTCAAATACGAAGACATTATTCGTCTACTCCCTTCTCTCAGTTTAGTGGCCATTTTTTTCAACTCTGAAACAGAAAATATTCCAGTATATGTTATTTTATATATAATTTTAGTAAATAATAAAATTCTAGTTTTCCATTATATTGACATATAAATGCCTCATCTACAGGATGGTTCTGAAGTTGATTTACTAAGCCTCATCGAAAACCAGAAAATTCTTGTGGCAAAAGGAATAGTCATTAGCTCGGATCCATCAAAAGTTGTAGGGCCCCAAACACTGGTCAATGATGGTATGAGGTTATGGTTATTGTCCCAATATTGCCAGAACAACCACTTGTTCATCCATATGGCTCAGTTAGAACAGTTGGAACAGCTGTTGGGGCAAATATTCCTTGGCTATCTCTATATGTAAGATACAAAATTTTGAGTCTAATTTTATCAATGAGCTTTTATGTTATAGTTAAGATATTTATTTTAACCAGTTAAATGCTTTTGTTTGCATGTTAAACCAGTACAACATTGAGGATTTAAATGATGGAAAAGTTCATTAATTTCTTATTTATATAGTTTCTGTTTACTTTTGACTTACATGCTTTTTGTATTTTCCAAGACAAGTTACATTGGATTTTATATTTTCTCAATTTAGTATGTTTGTTCAATAGATGGATTTGATTTTATTTATTTATTGTCGGTCAAGGAAAAGGAGTTGGAAAAATAATTTCTTAGATGTTGGAACTGTCTATGATATGGAAACAAAACCACGATCTTTCTTTGAAAATATTCAGTTAATAACACTGGTTGTCTTCTCATAGCTCTCATTTGTGATACTAATAGTTTAAAGAAAGTGTAGCACAATTTGTACGGGAGAATACTACTACACATGCATCAAAAGGGGACAGGACAAATCACTTTTTAGAGGTCTATCCAATTGCTCCTAAAGCAGTACTAGGGGTCTTGCTAACCTAGACAGGTTAAACCATGTCTAAAGGCATGTTTTTTGCAATTTTTTATTCAACACTATTGTTTACAATGAACTCTCCTAATCAAACACTTCCCTCATTGGCTTTTTTTGATATGCAAATTTGTCTTTGGTGTGACAGCATTGCTTCCACTGATAACATCTACTGTTGTTGTTGTTAAAGGACAACTCATGTCTAGATATAATCTTTCTCTGTTAGGTCCTGGCTTTTTTGAGAGCTCAAAACAGAATATAATTCAGCTATGGAATGCTTTCAGGCAGCCTAATGTATTTTTGTCCACCTTATTCATCTTCCCGTGGCAAGCAACACCGCAATTAGGCTCTGCCATGTGTTTTCTTTACGCAAGTTCTTTCTATTAGGTTAAAGGTTTTCATGTATTGATGGTTCGGCTGATAAGAGTTCTTATTAGCCTGCATTTGAGTTTAAGTTGTTATGTACTGGACCTGTGTTAATGGGCCTAAGTTTGTTTAGTGTTTTAAGTTGTTTGGGTGTCCCATCACTAATCCGGGGCATTCTAGTCATTTCCTGTAACATTATACTGTACTTTAATATAAATAATAGTATTGTTGACTAGGTCATTCGATTCGACATTCTCAACATCTCTTGGTCTTCTTCTCTCTTCTACTGCTTCGGCTACAGCATTTCAGCTTTCTTGGTATCAGAGCTTTAAGCACCTTCGTGGTTACAGCCAACGCCATCTCTTCTCTCTTGATGTCTTTCTTTTCCTTTTTTATATGGGTTGCTGCCGTGAAACCCTAGGGTTGTAGGAGAGTAACGCAAGGTTCGAACCTAGGGTTTCCCTTGGTTGTAGGGTGCAAGAGAAGTAAGACCCAGAAGCTAATGTTTAGTAGCTATTCAACTACTAAGAGAGGTCTATATTAGGACAGACCTAGTTGAGGACTGATTTCAACAGTCCTAGTATTGGTCGTAAGGGGGAGAACTCTCTTTACAGTTGCAGTATTCGAAGCTCAAGTGAAGTCTGCATAGCACAGTGGTGGAGAGCCCTCAGCTTCAGGTCGGTTACCAGCCCATAACACCTCATTTGCTGCTGTAACTAAACTGCTTCAGAACTGTGACAATCTTGGCAAGTCTGAAACAGTGTTGTGAGCTGTCAAAACCTTCTTCAATTCTGCAACTAGTATCTTTTTCAGCACTGTGATCACTTTGGCTAGTCTTAAACAATGTCATCTACATGGAGGCTGCAATCAAGATGTCTTCAATATCCAGAGAGGTTTCTTCTAAGGATAACAGACCTGCTGCAAGGTCTTCAAATTTGGAAAACCCTAATCTGCACAACTTGCAGATTACAAGTGTGCTGCTGGATGAATACAACTTCAGGGAGTGGTCCGTTTCTGCAATGCTTTTTATTACTTCCCGTGATCTCAAAGGCTACTTAGATGGGAACAAGAAGGAACCTGAGGTTGGCAGTGCAGAGTATTGTTGTGTGGCGCAAGGAGAATGCCATATTTATGTCCTGGTTGCTTGCCTTTATGACTCCTCAGGTTGCTAGGACTGTTCATCACTTTCCTATATTAGCCAAGATTTGGGAAAAGGTGTCTAAGGCCTATGGACAGAAGAAAAACAATGCTAGAATCTACAGATTGAATCAAGACATTGCTGCTTTGAGGCAAGGGGATATGACAGTTGCAACATACTTTGCAACTCTGGAAGGTCTTTGGGAAGAACTTGACTATCACTTGATATTGGATTGGGAAAATGCCAGGGACAAGGAGAGACATGATAAGCAGATTGAAGAGAGTAGAGCCTTTAAGTTCTTGGCTGGCCTGGACCCAGTGCATGAGGGTATAAGGTCACAAATTCTAGGGAGAGATGAATTGCCCGAGTTACACCATGTTTATTATCTGGTGAAGAATGAAGAAGTTAGGAGAAAGGAGATGCAAGTTGACTCTCAGACCCAACCAACTAAACAATTTGGAGAACATTCAGCCCTAGTCTCTACTAAGGGAAACAGACATCCAAACAAGAAGCACCTTAAGTGCATTCTTTGTGGTGGTGAGAGACATGTAAAAGAAAAGTGTTGGGTTCTGTATCCTCACCTGAAGCCAGCTGCATTGAGAAAGGACAAGAAGCAACAGAAGGGTCATGCAGCAAGTGGGAATCTTGTCACCAATAACAATGGTGACAACTCACAGGATATACCAACAATGTCTTCTTCTCCTATGGGGCAGGTTGTTGATTCCTTCGGAGCTGGTGCTTTGGGCTTCACTGCTAGTGAGGTAGAGGTCCTTAGCCGGGCATTAGCCCGTCTAAGGAATAATTCTTTTGCTTTCACCTCTCTTGCCAGATCAGGTATAGTCTCTGCCTTTAGTGTAACTAGCTCTATTGACTCTACTTCTTGGGTTATTGATTCCGGTGCAACTGACCACATGACACATATGTCCTCCTTATTCTCTTCATATCATTTGTTGTCTGGTTAGGATAAGATGAGAGTTGCTGACGGGTCTTTCTCCACCATCTCTGGAAAGGGGGTGGTTGACCTAAGCAAAGACCTCTCTTTTAAATCAGTTCTACATGTTCCTAGTCTTACCTCAAATCTTTTGTCTGTTTCAAAACTTACCAAAAATTTGATCTGTAGTATAACTTTTTTTCCTACTCATTGTGTCTTCTATGACAGATTGACGAGGAGAACGATTGGGAGCAGTCATGAGTATGAAGGCCTCTACGATCTTGATGCGGACATCGGTTTAGCCTTACAAGCATCTGCTGCTAGTAGTCCGGAGAGTGTGGAGTCAATAGCTAGGTTGCATCTGTGGCATGCTAGGCTAGGTCATTTGTCTTTTTCTTCATTAGAAATGTTGTTTCCCGAATTGTTTAAGGGCATTTCAAGTCAGAGTTTAATCTGTGAAGTATGTCAAATGTCAAAACAATGTAGAACTGTTTATCCAATTTCCAGTAATGAAATTCGAGCTCCTTTTGATTTGGTTCATTCTGATGTTTGGAGCCTTTCACCCATTGTTTTCACTGATGGCTTCCATTATTTTATCAGTTTTATTAACCACTATTCTCGATGCTCATGGATCTACTTGTTAAAAGGACGGGATGAAGTACCACGGATAACTATGGCATTTTGCAAGATGATTGAAACACAATTTGATAAGAAGATTAAGCAATTCCGATCAGATAATGCTGCTGAATATTTTGAAAAATCCTTGAACTTATTCATGGAAGATACTGGCATGTTACATCAATCATCCTGTGCTAATACCCCTCAGCAGAATGGGGTTGCTGAGCACAAGAATAGACATCTATTGGATACAGCTCGATCCTTACTATTCCAACACAAAGTTCCCAAGCAATACTGGTCTCAAGATGTTTGGTTGTATATGTTTCATACATGTGAAGGATCCAAAAAAGACCAAGCTGGATCCTAAGGCTACGAAGGGAATATTTTTGGGGTACTCTCCTACACAAAAAGGGTACAAGTGTTATGGTCTTGTCTCCAAGAGAAAGTATGTCACCAGAGATGTGGTCTTTTTTGAGTCTCAACCCTATTTTCAGTCTTCTCAGAATCCTCTTTAGGGGGAGACTAGTGGGATGGAAGAGGATTTTCATTCTCCCTCCTTTTTTGTTCCCCTATCTGCCTCGGGCCTTCCATCCTCTTCTTCTACTCCTAGTTGTGGCATCCCGGGTTAACCTAGTGAGGCTCCCACTGTGCCGGTTACCTCTCCTGATGCTGCAAGGCTCCAGTAGGCTCCAGTAGGCAACAGAAAGAGATACTCACATACAACATAAGGAAAAAGGGCCCTCAACCTTATGACAGCAACTAGTTGGATTCAGATCAATCTGTCTCTGCAATCCAAGGTAATTCCAACTCACATACTTCTGATTTGGATCTTTCTATTACTCTCCGTAAGCCTATTCGTTCTTGTACCACCCTGCACCCCATTGCTGATTTTGTTTCTTACTCACATTTATCTCCTGCCTATCACTCCTTTGTGTCTGCTCTTTCCTTTGTACGTGTTCCTTCTAGGTACTCAGACGTCGTGTCTGATCCAAGGTGGAAAGAAGCTATGAATGAAGAGATGAAAGTCCTAATGAAAGCAAGAACTTGGGAATTAGTGGATCTGCCAGAGGGGAAGAGCATTGTTGGTGCAAGTGGGTGTTTATTGTAAAGCACAGGGAGGATGGGTCCATTGAAAGGTACAAGGCTAGACTTGTGGCAAAGGGGTTTACTAAAAAAGAAGGAATTGACTACAAAGAAACCTTTGCCCCAGTAGCAAAGCTCAACACAATTTGGGTTCTATTGTCACTAGCCGCAAATTTTTCATGGGAACTTCATCAGCTGGATGTGAAGAATGCCTTCCTAAATGGTGACCTTCATGAAGAGGTTTTTATGGAACCTCCACCAGGCTATGACTTTGGTAGAAAGGTGTGTAAACTGAGAAAAGCATTATATGGTTTGAACTAGTCTCCCCGTGCATGGTTTGAGAGGCTTTGTGGGGCCATGAAGAAAGTGGGGTACACTCAGAGCGGTGCAAACCATACCTTGTTCATAAGGAGATAGGATAGCAAATTTATGACACTCATTGTTTATGTGGATGATATGGTGATTACCGGGAATGACTTGGAAGAGATAAAAATACTGAAAAAGTTTTTAGCTTTGGAATTTGAGATCAAAGACTTGGGCCATTTGAGATATTTTCTTGGGATTGAAGTTGCTAGGTCAAGAGAAGGAATCTACATATGTCAATGGAAGTATGTTCTTGACTTCCTAGAGGAAACAGGCATGATAGGGTGTAGACCAGCAGATACTCCAATAGAACAGAATCATGGCCTACAGGAATCAGTAGGGGATACTGTGATAGAGAGAGATACCAAAAATTAGTAGGAAGCTGGTATACTTATCTCTCACTCGGCCAGATATTGCTTATGTTGTGCATGTTGTCAGTCAATTCATGCACTCTCCAAAGATCCCTCATATGAAAGCAGTTGAAAGGATTCTCAGGTACTTGAAGACTTGCATAGGAAAGGGAATTCTATTCAGGAAAAACAATAGAATTGAAATTGAAGCTTATACTGATGTAGATTGGGTTGGTTATGTTGGAGACAGAAAATCAACTTCAGGATATTGTACACTTGTGGGAGGGAACCTGGTCACATGGTGCAGTAAGAAGCAGAATGTAGTTGCTAGATCAAGTGCGGAAGCAGAATATCGAGCTATGGCTCACAGGGTTGCTGAACTTCTATAGCTCAGGACCCTTCTTAATGAGCTTGGCATTAAAGCTGAGGGTCCTCTCAAACTGTATTGTGACAACAAGGCTGCCATCAACATTGCAAATAACCCTGTGCAACATGACAGGACAAAACATATTGAGATTGATTGACATTTTGTTAGAGAGAGAATAGTCTCGGGAGAACTCTGCATTCCTTATACTCCACCTGAGATGCAAATTGCAGATGTATTGACTAAAGGGTTGGTTACAGCAAAGTTCATGGACCTTCTTGGCAAGCTAAACATAATTGATATCCATACGTAGCTTGAGGGGGAGTGTTAGGTTGAAGGTTTTCATGTATTGATGGTTCGGCTGATAAGAGTTCTTATTAGCCTGTATTTGAGTTTAAGTTGTTATGTATTGGGCTTGTGTTAATGGGCCTAAGTTTGTTTAGTGTTTTAAGTTGTCTGGGTGTCCCATCACTAATCTGGGGCATTCCAGTCATTTCCTGTAATATTGTACTGTACTCTAATATAAATAATAGTACTATCGACTGGGTCATTCAGTTCGACATTCTCAGCAACTCTTGGTCTTCTTCTCTCTTCTACTGCTTCGGCTACAGCATTTCATCTTTCACTTTCATCTTATATTTTAAGGATGTTATAGTTGATAGGTACTTGAAACTTCTATATTTCTGAGCATCTGTTTTGGTTCCTTGTTTGGGTTTCAGGACAAACAGACTTGGTTTCACCCCATAATTCTTAGGACGTGTCAAGCTTGTTACTTCAGTCACATTATTGATAGGTGTTGGACTGTATAATGGATTTTTGAAGAATGTTCCCTTGCAGAAGATTTTTCTATCTACAACCATTATAGGTTTGTCTGAGCTGAGGATAGTTTTTTTTTTTGGTTCCTTTCAACTAAGATTGTTTGAGAATTTTAAATTTCTAGGTTTCCATGGTCATTTTTACATACGATTTTATCATGTATATCTTCCTCGGATTTTCCTTGTTACTGGACTAAATCGGTAGTTTGGTGTAAGTGATGAATGGTTTGCTATTGGAGATTCTTTGATTATAACAGTCCTTGGTCAGGTAACAAATAATTTATTTAGCCATTTCATAGATATATGGCCATTTTAAACAGTAACTCTATCATACATTGTGGATGATATTTAAACTATTGGCTATTTCACAGAAACTTTAAATGCTATCAATTACTTAATTTTGTAGGATAGATGGTGGTTTCTCTGATATTAAGATAATGATGGGTGAATAGATAGTGAGATAAATATCTTTTTTTATAGGAATTGCATATATATATATATATATATATATATATATATATATATAAATTTGCGAGTTTTTATACATCCATTATAATAAATCTATTGAGGTGTGCATTGATATGAAGATTAAAAGCCAAAATGAGAAAGATCAGCTCACTTAATCAAAGATGCTGATTTGGGAGCTTCTTCAACGCAAGAAGAAAAAGAGGTAAAATGATGTGAAGTGTAAAGGTATCCACTCTTTGGACAATTTGGGAAAAAAGAACTCAAGAATTTTCAAAGGGGAAAGTAAAGCAAAGGAAATCTACAAGAAAACATTCTGATCAGGGTGGAAAACCGACTAAAAACTTCTACTTTATTTGCTGATTTTACAGTAAATGACATGTAAGCATGTGGAAGCTCATAGATGATTCCTCATACATCCATAGTTTGCTTACCTCTCTATGATTGGATTCCTTCTTCTATGACAATGCAAAGTTAATAATCACAGTAACTTTGTTGTACGGCAGAGCCTGCACTATAGGTATATGGCCACAGGTACACCACCCAATTCAGTAGTCCATATTGGTTTGTTCCACACTAATGATCTGCAACAACGCTTCAAACAAGTCTCCAAGGGAGTATAAGACTAGCCTTTTCCAGTCTCTTGGACATTGAAATCAAACTTGAAAGAATGGCTCCATTGCTTACACCAGAAGCAAGTTTCAGTACAAAATCTAAATTATGGAACCTCATCACTGCACCTAGATGGATTACATAATATTTAATCAGAAGTGGTTCAACTGTACCACTAATTTCTCAAGGAAGGATTGCAGCCTTTTTTAGCAATTTTTTAGCAATCTTACTACCTTAGATGGAAATGATGGTCTACATTTTTTGTTTTCTGTAATTTGAAGGCACATGAATGCTACTATGATTTAGGGTCTTCATCTACATCCATGCCTAGGAGATTTCAGAATAGGTTGATCTTTTACCTACGAAGGTATAATGGGTAGGGCTCACCGGCTGACTTTGGGTCCCCAAGACCTTCCTTTCCAGCTTTCTATCCAGAAATTGTGTGCCATCAGTAGCTCATCAGTGTAACCAATACTCAAAGCTGGCTACAGAATACAGGTTTACCAAAACACTTTATTTTCATGCGGATGAAGATTTACCCACAATGAAAATGATCTGGTTTTGATCCACAAGCTTACAGGGACATTCCCAGCTTCTACGAGAGATTGTCTCAACCAATCAAGAGAATAGGAGGAATGTTTTACAAATTTGCCTAAATTGAATATTCCAAGTTTAGGTAATTGATTTGATTGAATGGAGACTTATTAGCTGGATAATTATAAATTTAAAGATGGTCCTAGAGGCTGGGAGAGAGATCTAGTGGTGTAGCTTCCTAGGTTCCAAGTTTCAATAAAAAAGATTCCAAACAGAGGGTTCAAATCGAGTCTAACATTTAGGTCTCAAGATGGAGGACTTAACAATGTCAGAATTGGATGACCTTTGTGTTGTTGGATTCAGAATTTTAAGTTATATGCATCTATAGGGTTGGAGTTTGTATTTCATGAGGGATATTGTTCAAGATCAAAATGATCTTGATTGGACAATTGGAATTGGTTCTAGCTTCGGGTCTTGAAATGAAGGGGTAAGCGGTGTCAGATTTAGGTAATTTTAGTGTTATCGGATTTGAAATGTTATGTTCTAAATACTATTGTCATTGGATTTTTAACTTAACGTGAGACAAGGTTCAAGATCAAAATGATCTCAATCTAATGATTACAATTGGTTTTGACTTCAGGTCTTAAGATGAAGGGACAATGTTAGGTTTGGGTGATCTTGATATCATCAAATTTGGAATTTCGAGCTCAATGTACCTATGGTATTGGATCATAGAGGTCTAAAATTTTGTAAAATTCTAAAAATTCCCTAAGGTCAGTTGAGAGGCTAGTTAAAGCATGGTTGAAACTTGAAGTGTTGTAGAATGACTGAATGGTGCAAAAGTGGGGTGTCTACAAATGTACATTGAAATTTATGTATCAATAAAATCAATTCATTATTGTTTCATATTTTGGTGTGCTTTTGTGAAACTTATATTAGTTTATAAAGTTCTAAGCCATTGGATAACACTGATGCACTATTGAAATGGTGGAGTGATTTGTCTCAATTTTTGGGGTTAGACCCTAAGTACAGTCAGCCCTGGACCTTGAAGATAGATGGGCAAAATTGGAAAGATACACTTAAGCCTAGACTTGATAATGATATTGAACTAGGTCTTCGACTATACTACTTTTGATATGCCAACTAGTGAAATCCTCTTAGAGTTAAATACCTAGGTATGAGAATCTCTTTTTTGTTGCATTTTCTTATACAACACATCATAAATTAAAGTGGTTTTATATTTGTAAGAATCCAAAGAAGTTGGAGAAGGAATTTAGCTAAATCATTATAGGATCAACTTCCAGTCAACAACTACATCATTTTCAATTGGAAGGATGATTTAGACTTGAATTGTGAGAGTAAACCACCACTCCAGGAGCTTCACTTAGTGGTCTCTATATCAGGTATGCTCATATTTAATTTGGAAATGAAATCTAGTTTGATCCAATGCTAGATCGGTCTTAGCAGAATCAAATTCTCCAAATTATAAGAATCTAATTCTCAAGTTTGGAGTGGAATTTTTGAAATTCAGATTGTAAAGGGATTGGCCTAAGTAGTATTGCAGACTAAAAATTAGGGGTGGCCACAAGCCGAGATTCTCACAAGCTATTCAATCTTAGCTTGTGAAAAGTTTGATTCGACTCAGTCTAAACCAAGCTTTGAGCTAAGCTCTGGCCTAATAAAGCTCTAATCATGAAAAGTTCGATTTAGCTCGGTCTAAACCAAGCTTTGAGCTGAGTTCAAGCCCAATAAAGCTCGGCTCACAAGCCCAATTGAGCTTATATATATTTTCATTTTTATATAATAATAATAACTAGTTTTTATAATTCTTAATTTTTTATATGCTAAATTAAAAAATAATTTTCTTATATGTATAATTTTTTACTTTTATAAAACATTTGGCTCACTATCAAACTTGAGCTAAGACGATCTTGAGCTTATGATCTTTTGACTCAATCCAAACTCAAGCTCAAGTCTCTAGCTCAAATTGAATTCAAGCTCAAGCTTGAACCTCATACTTTATTGGAGAGCTGAGCTCAAATAGCTAGATATTCAGATTGACTCAAATCTACCTCTACTAAAAATTGTGACAAAGACCAACTGGGTCTAACCAACCAAACATGGGTCAATTTGGCCCATTAAATATAAGTGTTAAATAGTTCAGCATAATTTATGGATATTCTAGAAACCAAAGAAAGCATTATCAAATAAGAAATAAAAGATGAGAACATTCTAGAAGTAAATCTAGCTAAGCAAGGAAATAAACATGTGACAAAAGGGTAAAATTAGAAATAACAATTAATAACATAATTCTAGAAGAATATTTATCATCTTGATTGATATTCTTAACAGAGATTGTACAGTCCCTTGAAAGCTTTGGTTTTGATTGTCTCAAGTACAAGAGCTTAGGAGTAAATTGGATTTCTTTTATTTACATAATTATAAAGAGGCTAACCAACCGACAAATGCTCTTGCAAAGCTTGGTTGCTTCACTTCTTAAAAAATTGTTTATGACTGTATAGAAATTCTTCCTTCCCACATCCAAAACTTGATTACTACAAATGGTCTAGATCTTTTTTTTTCTATGAATTCATTGATTATAAGTTTCCCAGCCTGATGTTTATATGAGTCGAGTTTCCTCTGTATACTTTTGAGGGGTAAGGCTTCACGTCCCCCACCCCCGAAGATTTTTTGCTTATGAATAAAATTGTGGTGGCCACCCCTCCATGGGAGTAAATTTTGGGGTTAAAAAAATAGAGCATTGACTTGAGAAACGTCCGAAATGAGCACCCAAAGACCATAGATAGGGGCCTTGAAACCATTTCTTGCCCCATCACCTTCATATCAGTCCATTTTCTATCTCTCATCCATCTCCCCATGCTGCTATCCACCATTTTTACTATCTTATCACCGGAATTCCAACTCCAATGAACTACATTGGCTGGATCCTTCATTGGAGGGTACGCAGGCAGCCATTTTAGGGGTTTGGCCACTTCCCATTTTGGTTCAACCAAATCCTATGACCTCAGGGTAAAGACCACTTCACATCCTTGGCTTTACGATAGAATCTCTAGTTTGGCTCTGATTTCTAAGGAACTGGCTCAGAAGGTGCGAGATTAAATTTCGTGGCGTATATCAGAAGTTATTGCGATCTCCAACTCAGCCGCCACGATCTCCAACTCAGTCACCGTGATCTCTAACTTAGTCATCGCGATTTCCGACTCAGTCACTGTGATCTCCAACTCAATCACTGCGATCTCCAACTCAATCACAGTGATCTTCAACTCAGTCATCATGAGCTCTAACTCGGTCTCCTCGATCTCCAACTCAGTCACCATGATGATCTCCACCTCAGTCACTACGATCTCCAACTCAATCACTATGACCTCCAACTCTATCATTGTGGTCTCTAACTCGGCCACCGCAATCTCCAACTCAATTTGCGTCCTATCTAACTCGTCCTTCTTGATCTTCGACTTAGTCCCGTAACCACGGTAAGAAATCTCCTATTTTTTGCCTAGGTTTAGTTGCACAACACCATGACACTTGTTAAGTTTCCTCATGGACCTCTGTTTCTGATTCGTGGCCAAAGGATGAAAAAGGAAAAAATAGAGTTCATGGTATAACCTGCGGACAAGTAATCCACAAACCCCAGCATATATAGATGACCATAGACTTGACCCTCAGAAAGGCAAGGCCGTGATCTCAACAAAATGTATATTGCGGTGCACGCCATGGACCAAAAAAGATTATATATAGGTAAACTTAGTTGACGGACCATAGGCATCTACAGTGCCGCGGACTCACACCTACTGTGGATAAGAAAATGAAGGACTACAAGAGAAAATCGTGGATATAAGAAACAAAAAAAAGAGAGAAAAGAAAGTACTATGGACCTATATACCTAGGCCATGGGCCCACACCCCATTTATCCTAGGTCGCATCAAGTAGGCAAAATGTTGTAAGCATGCTCAATGAAGACTGAAAATTTTTTGACACCAATGCCTTGAAATACCCCCAACTTCCCTTGAAAAAGATTAAAAATCACTTTTTATAGTTGTCAAAATATTTATCAAGTATTCATTGAGCGTCTTACTATATTGTAGGGGTGTAAACATAGTTCAAAAATCTGAGTTCGAATTTGATATTTGACTTAATCGAATCGAATTCAGATTATTTAAATATTATTAACGGTTGAATTTGAATAAAACATTTTTACATAAACGAATTCGAGTAGGAGTCGATTCGATTATATATATTGTAAGTATATAAATTATATATACTTGTATATCGATATTATTTTACTATTTCTTGCTTTCTTGTCTCTTTGCTTTCAAGTTTTTTCTCTTCAAATATCTTTAGTCACCTTGGTTTCATGTAGAACTTTCACCTTCCTATGAGGACTTTTTCATCAAAGAAAAGAAATATTACCTGAAAGATGACATATGCATGTAAGGGGGTGGCATTCTTTTTATGGATTTTGAAAGGGGGGAAAGTTGGTCAATGGGATTTTGATTCCCATTTACCAAGAAAGTCATGTTCTTTTTTTAGATTTATATGGGGACTAGGGAAAGTTTATTTTCTTAGGGTAAGTAATACACATCTCCTAGGTGGGTAAATAACTTTCCCACCTGGTCACTTGGGAGAAAGTCACCAATACTTGTGTGAGCAAGGTGGTGGTTAGGCTAGGGGTGATGGTCTCCTTGAAAGACAGAGAAAGACCTATAGCCGGGGTGTCCAATCGGAGGCTAGGGGTGATAGAACGAGGGATCAATGATGAGGATACTCGGTGATTGAGAGTGAGTGAGTTTTGTTATGAAAATGATCTGTATTTATGGAAAAGATCTCGAGATCCTGAAAAGAAGGAACTAAAGGCGTTTGTCTTCTACTAGGAAAGTGAATATTGGATTCGCTATCAATCATTAAGGGCACTGTTGGGATTTCGCCACGTGTCCTTGTGGAGATCCTCCCAAGGATTCACCTTTCACTCAGAGATCCTCATAACTCGTGTGTGCTACTACCCTTTTGCACCTTACTTAGATGACATGGTGCTAGTGACATCATTTCTTGGCGGGTGAAATTTTACTAGACCTTTGTGGCACCTTGTCACATTTGTCACTTCGACATTAAACGTGCAGCTAATACCCGGGTCTAGTTCTTAACGAATCGGAATTCCCTAGTGGTTTACGATTCATCGCGGTACGTGTAAAGCGTCATTGTAGGCTCATCCTAAGCTTACTTTGAACTTGTACTAAGAATAAGTTTATCACAAGCGTGCGATGAACCGTATGATGAACATCAAGTTCATCGCATAGGAAAGATGGCTATTGGTTGATCACAAACATCCATATTTTATCAATCCAGTGTTTACTATGTTATGATGGACTAAATGAATACTATGCACCTACATTAGCCCCCGGTTTTGTTTATCGATAAATTGCCTTGCCATTTGTTTTTAAATCTTGCAATGAGTCAACGGGTTCTTACGTTTTGGGTCGGGGGTTTTGCCCTATTTTACTATTTAGTGTAGATAATGTGAACTTTGTTTTGGCTTTTATTAGCCCCCTCTTTGTTGACAAACTGGGAGTCAGTTGCTCTAGGGACCGTGCGTTTGTGGCTTTTGGCTTATATTAAGTGTCTATTTCTGGACGATGATTCTTATAATCCATGGTTTAACCCCTATATTTTGGTGATTCCTTTTCTATCAATGGGCAGTTCTATGCCAAATTTCTGTGTTTTAGCCCCCTAGCCAAGTTCCCTAAGTCTTTGGTAAAGAGGGATTTGGCGATAGGGACCGGCGTCGTGTATCACTGTGTGGGTGGCGAGTCTCTCCCCCTTTGTGTCAAGGTGGGATTTGATGTTGATCCGAATGGTGGATTGATTTTAGTTTGTGGGAGCGTTTCGTATTCGATTGTTATTGGGAATTGGTTGGGCATGCCGTTTGATGGTGATTTGGCATTTATTATTGGCGCATGTGACTTGCCTGACATTGTGTAATAAGTGGACCATTTTGCACATGTGGCTAGTTTCCACCGCTCGATACTACGAAACGGCCACTAATGACGTGACCGTTTCATTTGATTTAAATGCACCATTTCATACCGCTTTGTAAGGGCATATATGTAATTTTCCTATAGATTTCTTTTTCGTTAAGCTTCGCTTGGGATTCCATATTGGCACCTGTTCGTCTTCTTCGACGCTGTTTGGTGCTCTGAGCGTGTAACTCTCTATAAAGGTGTGAAAAGTAGGGAATGCATCGGTTCCTCACTTTCATTTTCTTGTCATCATCATCATATTCTTGTTGTGAGTCTACGGTTCTTGTGAAACCCTTTTCCTTTCTTCTTCATGTCTTTTATCACACCCTTTGTCCATTCTTGATGGATTCTCGTCAGGGAGAGACTAATTGCCCTTTCCTTGACTTCGTTAGGGAAGTTGACACTGTCAAGTTGTTGTTGGAGTGGGAAGCGGCCATGGTGGCCGATGGGGGAAAGGGTTTCTGGCTTTTGATGTCTGTGTTTAGGTGTGTGGAGGGTATATTCGATCCCATTCATGGGTCGGAATTGATGTGTCTTTGTGGGCGACTGAATCGCTCCGTTACGTATAAGTGTCAAGAACCTAAGACCGATAACTCCAAGTCCCCTAGCAATTATATAGCGGGGGCTCGATATATATTGGAAAACCCTAGCATGTACTGCCAGATGCTGCAAGATTTCAGTCTCCTTAGGTTTGTTGGTTGCTACATGAATCTTGCTGGTAGGGAAGGGGTAAAGTATGTTTCTCGTTTGTTGGAGCATTGTTGTCGCACCCACACTTTCGTTGGTGCATTCGGTGGGTTTACTATGGAGGATGTGGCTGCTCTATTAGGGTTGCCTATTGGGAGTGTCGTTTCTACTCAGCACCTTCAGTTTGTCGAATCTATTCCCGTCAAATTAAGGTGGATTTCTGACAAACTCCGCGAACTTGCGGCTTATAAGGCTCGAGTGGATCAAACCAGTGCACGCGAGAGGATGTTGTTGGATTCCTGGGTAGCATTTTGGTTCGAGTCTCGTGGTCGGACAGACGTTATGGTGTGTAGCACGAATTCCTAGCGCCACCTCTGCGTTTATTTTGTATATATCCTCTCGATTTCTTTTTTCTGGTCTCCCTAACTACGGCTTGCGAAGAGTCCTGGTTCCGTTTTCAGTTTTAGCCGCTAGTGGTTATCAGCTGCCGCTAGCTTCGATGTTCCTGGGCTATTTCTATGAGCAGATGGATGACACCATTCAACAAGTAATGGACCCAGGTTGCAAGAGGCGAGTCAGTTATGTTTGCATGCCATTTCTTTGGATGTCCTGTTACGAGCGCTTTGACCTCAACATCACATTGTGCCGTCTGTCTCCCCTTTGGGTTGTCGTTACCACCATGAAGGGTGATGAGTTTGAAGATAAAGTGTTTGAGATCTATAGGGGTAAATGTTGGCTTCAAGCTCCCATAAGAACTTCAGAATGAGTGAGATTAATATGAAGTTGGCCTCCCTTGATGGGATTGTTTGGAGGCCATACGCTGAAGCTGTTCCTCATGCCATGCCATTTTGTGTTGACATGACTGTTCCAGAGGGTGGGAATCAGCAATGCGCAGTGGACATTGAAAGCCCTACTGCGAGTGTTGCGTGACTGGTGACATGGCCCGGTGTGGTGGCTTACCTTGATCGTGCCGGCGAAATGCAACTGGCTACATACCGGCCAGACAGGGTAATGCGCCAGTTTGGTTATGACGATATTGGTGGCCAGTTTTTGAGGTCTTCCAGCGAGGACGTATTCTGGGTTCGTCGCCATGACTTTGCTTTTTTGGGTTTTGCGAAGTTCCCCATCGTAGGGTTTCAAAGGGTGTCGGGTTGTAAGTCCCTCTATTTTGCTTATCTGTGCTCACTATTTGGGGGGTTTAGGAGCTTGTAAGGAAGAACTCCCCTCTTCGTCATGTGTTGGTTCCCCCGGTGGGTCATGCTGCTAATCAGGGGAGTGTTCCACCCGCTACTGTATCGCAATCACTAGAGAGGGTAGGGGTGAAGCGTGGAAGGAGGAAAATGATTCATGAGCAAGGAGAAAGTAGCTGTCCACCCATTGTGAAAAGGTTGAGATCTATGAGGGTGCCTCGCTCTTTTTAGGTTCCGGTTATGCCACAGCCTGTTAAGCCAAACGTGGATTCATCGCAGGCACAAGAGGGCCATGCTGAGTCCAGGTGGGGATCTCCAACATCCCCACCTGCGGAGAGGCTTGCGTCGATAGCAGAGTCGGCCAAGTTGACCATGGCGGCGCCCTTTGCTAGGGTGACTTGTATTCACTTCTCGAGTGGGCGGATGAAGAGGATGGCTCCTCCTCGACCAAGGCGTGGTCCTGCAGATGATGATTCGGTATCGTAAAAATACTTTGCTCTCCTTTGTCTTGCTATCATATACACTACTGTTGGTGGGAGTGACTGAGTCGTATTTATTTTGATGTCATTGCAGTCCACGGGGAGTGACAGCAACACGCCAATGGCGGAATTCCCAACAGCCCATCCCGAGGAGGGAGATTTGATAAGCGATGCCATTTTATTGTTTAAATGCACTTAAATGGAGCCAGCGATCGTGTGGTTACCAAGATTGACCCGTTTGCAGTTTTTTGTTTTGAAGCGTATGGAAGGCAAAGATTTTCAACCCAACACAGAAACTTTAGGAGCCCCCGCTCTGGTTTTTTGCTCATATATTATCATTGTCGGGTTTGTTGGACTGACTATTTGTGTTTTGCTTCATCACAGGCGCATCCTTACGCTGGTCTTTGCAGCATACCAATTATGCTTGTCATTAGGCGCTTAGTGGAGGAGCTACTGAAGACGCTAGGGCTGGCATACTACTCCCGGTTTTGTGCCCTTGGAGGAGGTACGTCAGGTGCCTGCAGAGGTAGAGCCTTCGACTGCCCGTGAAGATGTCACCGCCTCTTCTCCAACTGTCTCGGTCAGGGCTCCTGTGGAGCTAGATGTCAGGGCTGCTGTTGAGCTAGAGGTCCTTGTGGCGAGGGTTGGGGCCACCGGAGACTTGGAGGACCAGCCTGAGGGCAAGGAAGCGAATCCTGGCATTGTCTAGCCGTCAGAGGAGCTGACATACGAAGAGGAGTTGGTGTAGATACGGCAGGAACTTGTGGAGTATTGTGACAAACGTGATGTCCCTCCTTTGCATTATGCAACCATAGAGGTCTAGGGGCGTCGAGGGGGTGATAAGTATTCAGTTTCTGCTCCAATGTCCAAATTTTCCTCCACCGTGATACGGTCTGGGTGGTTGCCTACTACAAACCTTCATTCGATGGTCATGGGGCCTGCCTTGGACACCATAACCATGATGGATTGCATTATTAATCGGCCTATGGAGGAGCTTTCGTGATCAGATTTCGCCCACTGCCTGGATGCCTCCAAATCCTTCTCTGTCATGAGCTTCAACATGGCTCAAATTGAGGAGCGGGTTATTATGCTAGTGCACGCGTTTTGGGGCTGGTCTCAGGGTATTGCAATCCGTCTTGTTTCGTTCAATGAGGGATGTGCGCTTTTGCTGGAAAGTTGACTGTGGCCATGTATGTCTAGATGTAGATAAACATCATGGGACATTGCCTCTAGATTTAGGTACTCTAAGACCTTGGTGGCAAATGGGTTCTACTTGGGCCTTAGAAGGTATACGACTTCCCGAGAACGATGTGAGTGTGGTCGAGCACAGAGAAGGCAAGTTTTTGGGCGAAATTGTTGGGGTTTAGGGCGGTCATTTGTTGTGCTTTGCAATGAGTTGTCTTCGTTTGAGAGAAGTTCGTTCGTAGTGAAGTGTTGTCTACATCTCAAATTGCTATACTTATGAGTGAAAGCAAATGTTTGTGGTAGTAGGTAGAGAGCATACCTAATGTGGCTGGGGCGCCCCCAGTCTTGTCGAGAGTCCTTGTGGACTTTATCATTGTCATATGTTAGGACGCTCATTTGGAACAAGTCATAGAATGGCGAATTTGAATGACGGGCGAGGTCTCTAACACCGTGGTGTCGTTGATGCACGGGGCGGATGGATAAGATGTTGCCAGGTTACATAAGCGCATATGGGGCTACCACGTGCCTTCGCATGGACCGTGTGGCATCCTGGGCAAACCAGGGTCTGTAAGAGCGCATAGGGGCTTCTCGGGGTTGCCGAGGAATTCAACTGGAATACTGGGTTGCCAGGAGATAAGTGTGTATGAGAGACATATCCAAGGATTAGTACGCCAATTATTTTGATCAAAGCATTGTATCAATATATATTTATAAAGTTATTATGTTTTCCAAAATACATGGATACATCAAGCCTTTATCGATAGAACTGAGAAGGAAACTTTATCGCAAAAATTAAATTGTTAATCATCATGTTTATTTATAAGCAAGGTACAAATGCTTAGTAAAGGAGAACTTATACAATATCTTTGATGCATTCGTCTTTCAACCAGTAGCCATTTATAGTTTCATCTTGTTCTCCTATGTCTATCGTTTGTAATACATAGTAGCCAAATGAGTGGGCTTCTTTTATCCCATATGGACCTTCCCACATTGGAGCGAAATTTTCCTATGACTTGCCCTACTTGACATGGAGTGATGTTTTGAGCACCTTGTCCCTTACTCTAAGCTTCTTGGGTTTCAGTAACCTATTAAAGTTTGTGGCTAGGGCTTGTTTGTATTTGGTTTGCTTTTGTAGTGCCTTGTCTCTACTTTTATCGATGCCCTCATTTTTTTGCAAGGAGTTGGTCCATGTCCTCTAACTTGAACCGTTTTTCCATTACAAAGGCTATACGAGTAGACAATGCACATATCTCTACTGGTAACATTACTTCCTAGCCATATACTAGTGAATAAGGCATCGCTTGTGTGCTTTTCCTGATCGTGGTGTGATAAGCCCAGAGGGTTTCCAATTGTTTCTCCAACCAACCCTTTTGATTATCAGCCACCATTTTGCTCAACATTCTCAGTAGGGTTTTATTAGTGGCTTCTGCTTGGCCATTTCCTTATGGGTAGTACATCATGGACGTTCCTATCCTTGCACCATACTACTCTAGAAGGTCCTGGACTTCATAATTCTTGATGGAGAGGCCATTGTCTGTCAAAATCCTCATCAGGACTCCAAACCAGTGAACTATATGTTTCTTGAGGAAATTTGGTATGTTTTCTGCACAAATCCTTTACAAGGGTATAGATTGTTGGCAGGTTTATGTATCATTTTAGCATGTATTTGGCACTTATGGCATTTGCGCACGTGTTTTTGAGTATCTTTTGTCATGGTGGGCCAGTAGAAACCTAGGTGTAGAATGTGGTTATATAAGGCCAGTTGTCCTTAGTGTGGGGCAAACTTGAAACTATGGGTTGCTTCTAGAAATTCTTCGATCTCTTCACCAGCCAAGCATTGCAAAGGTTTCCCGGCATAGGATTTCCTATATAATACTCCTTCATGGAAATAAAATCGCTTGGCTTTGCTTAGGAGCTTCCTTCTCGTCACCGGGTCTATCGACAGTGGTTTTTGTGAGTTTCATTAAGGACTGTATTTGCTTCTTTTGGCCCTAAGCATCTCGTTCTGACCCCATCCGCCAGTCGATGGTATAATATCCCATTTACCAGTTGGAACTTCAAAATTGTCTTCTTGTCCTATGTTCCTACTATCGTGCTATTTAGTTTTTCAATGATATCATGCCTCCAGTCATCTATTGTTATATCGCCTTCCTTTTCTATCCACTCCTTCAATATAGCGGTTGATGGTTTGCTGAGCGTCTGGATAGTGATCTCGATTGGGTCTTTATTGGATTGTATTTTTGACCCTAAGGTAGCTAGAGCATCAACAGACCTATTTTTGGCTCTGTTTTGGTGTTTGAAATTTATCTCAAGATTGCGAATCAATTTCTAGATTACTGTCCTATATGGTAAGATCTTCAACTCTTTCACCACCATGCTTCCATTGAGTTAGCCAATTACTAGTTTGGAGTCACCAGTCACTTGGATCTTCTTGGCTCCAGATTCTAGTTCTTTGATCAAACCCAAAACTAAGGCTTCCTATTCGCCTATGTTATGGGAACAGGGGAACTAGAGTTTGAATGTGTAGGCAGAGGTATGACCAACGAGCGAAGTCAAGGTGACTCTGGCGCCGTTTAAGGTACTGGTGCTACTTCCATCAAAGGTTAGAACCCATTCCTTGCCCTCAGCTACTACGATCGTAGGTATGTCTTTAGGGTTTTCTTCTAACATGGGAAAGTTGCTATTTGAGGGAAAGGTAGCCAAAAGGTTTGTTGTTGCATGACAGTTAATAGCCCTCAACTAGGTGTACTCAATCGTCTACTCACTCAGCTGCATCATCCATTTGGCGAGCTTGCCAAAATGGGGAGGTCCATCTGTAAAGAACCTTATCAGGTCACTCCGTCTCACTTTTTGGCCCAAGATGTAGTGTCTAAACTTCTATTAGAAAACACTAGCATGAGACATTGTTGTTCCATGTGGAAATAATTATTCTCAGGTGTAATATATCGGGCATTTGACTCTTTTGTCATCTTCCTGTTCTAACAAACATCCTATTGCCTCCAAGCCTAATGCGATGTATATCCTGAACTCTCGGCCAAATTTGGGTGGCAACATTGTTGGGGCCTTGGCTGGGGCACTTTTCAACTAATCGAAAATGCGCTAGTGTTCCTCTGTCCATTTGAATTCTACCAATTTCTTTACTAATTTCATTAGCGGCATTGCAGCGTGCACCAAGGCCAAGGATGAACCACCTAAGGTATGAGACCTTTCCTAGGAAGGTCTTTAACTGGGACTTACTAACTAGAGATGAGAGGTCTAAGACTACTTTTACTTTGCTTTCATCCGGGTGGATACCTGTCTGGTCCACTCTGTATCCTAAAAACTTTCCAGATTGTATTCCGAATGCACACTTCAGCTGATTTAACTTCAGATTGAAAGTTCTACATCGACTGAAAACTTTCCTCAACACATCAGGATGGTCTACCTACCTTATTTGCTTTGACCACTATGTCGTCCACATAACACTCGATATCCTTGTGCATTATATTATGGAAGATACTCGTCATTGCCCTTTGATATGTGGTCCTGGCATCTTTTAAGCCAAAGGGCATCATCTTGTAATAGAAGTTTCTGATTGGCGTCCTAAAGGCTGTATGATGTGCATTTGTAGGGACCATGAAGATCTGGTTGTACCCACTATAGGCATCTAAGAAGGAGAAGAGTTGATTCCGTTGTCGAGTCTATCAAAATCTCCATGTTCAGTAGGGGAAACTCGTCCTTGGGGTAGGCTTTATTGAGATCCCTAAAATCGACACAACACCTGAGCTGCCCGTTCTTCTTCTTCACTTCCACTATATTGGCTAGCCACTGAGGGTCCGCTATGGGTTTGACAAACCCTACTTTCAAGAGTTGCTCAACTTCTTCTTTAATCTTCAGGGCTATTCCCGGTCTGAAGATCCTCTGTGGTTGCTTTGCAGGTCTGAACTTGGGGTCTATGCATGGTGCATGTCTGACAAGGGCCAGCTCTAGGCCTGGCATCTAATTGTACGACCAAACGAAAATGTCTTGGAATTTTGTAAAAGTGTATAGAGGTTAGGATCTTTTAATGGGTCTTAATGTTTTGTGATAAGGAAACTTCTTTATCTTTTAATAGTGTGATAAGCTTGTCTCTATCTTGGGGTCCTAATTTGGCCGATATGTATAGTGGCCTCTTCCCCATTTCTTCTGTCACTAGGTTTATCTCTTCTAAAGGTTCTTCCACCGTGTCGATTGAATCTCTTCTAAAGCTAGTGTATTTTATTGGCATACCTTTGGTGTCTGCGGTTCATGTTCAGACTGCAATGTATCGCTTAGCGATGGCATTGCAACAATGCCCTTTTGTAAAAATTGCTCAGTGAAATAGTTCTGGTTGAAACGTTACTTAGAATCTTGTTAGAATATGCCTACTGTTATCAAAGAAAAGTTTGATGAAGGAGCGATACATGTATATGTTTTTTGGAATGACTTGGTAATAGTACCCGCGATAAACTACCATGCTATAGAATAATGTAAAACAAATAACTTAGTTGTAATCCGCATAAACTCATACCACGAGGATGGCCTTCTTGGCTGCCGGTGTTTCATCATTTTCGCAGTCCGTGATGATGGTGTAATAACTTTTCCCGTCATAGCTAGTCACTCACACACCTAGTCTGCTTCTTCTTTATTTCTATTGTTGTCAGAGGTTCTTCATGCACAGGATTCAGTAACTGCAGCCCCTCCACCTTGGCTATTCTTGTCTCCCCTTCGTTTGCGAGCTCCGTATAATAGATCGTATCTTGTAGATGAGCCTCTGTCCTATCGAAAGGGACCTTGGTAACCAGGATTCTTATTACACGTCCCTTATGCTTAGTCTTTATGCATTGATGATATGTTGAAGGGGCTAGGGCTAGGCCATGTATTAGGGGTCAGACTAGGAGGATGTGGTATGTGGTCCTCCTTGAGATGAATCGGAACTCTTGTAAGATGGAGAATGGCCCAAGCACTACCTGGAGTTCAATAGAACCTTCTGTGATAGATGCATTCCCATTAAAGTCGGTTGCTTCCATAGGTAATCCTTCGACTGTCTCTCGTTGTATGTTCATCAACTTTAATGTGTGAATAGAGATCAGATTGACAGAGCTTCTAGGATCGACCATAGATTGTCTCATCTTGAATCCTCCTATCCGCGACGAGACGTATAGGAGCCGATTATGGTGGGGGTCCGTTGCTTGCATGTTTTCTAGTGTGAACTCCACACTGGTTCGGTCAGACCAGTAAGGCTCTAGTGGTCTCCTAATGACCTCTGGCAGTGCTCTGATGGCTAGTATTCTTATCAAGGTGCTCACCTCTTACTTAGTGAAGAAGTGTTGGAGCTCCAAGCATTGTTCAAGTTTTTTTATTAGCATGTCGGACTGATATTGACCTGGCGTCCCCACCACATTGATGCTCCCTCCTTGGGTATGGGCCGGGAGGGGATCAGTTTCTACCCACATTGGATCTTTCTTTACAAACTCATCTAGTTTAACTTTATGCACAAATAACCTTCTTAGAGAGAAACAATCTATCAAATCATGATTTGGCTATCGGTGATAGTTGCACCATCTTCCGCCGCATCTGTCCTTTTTCGGGTCTACCCCTACTAGTGGTGGCGGCAAATTGATCACCTTGTCTTTGATCAGTTTATTCATATCATGATTATCTCCTCCTTTGTGCAAGGGAAGGGAGGAGGGAACGGCAGGTCATTCCTTCTTCCTTGGTCGGTGTTACGGTAATAGGGCCCCTGCTTGGGCCCTCTCTTGTTCTGGGGCTTTCGGTTGACTGTGTAAGCTTCATTTTCTCCCATACGATGTAGGGTGGTTTAGGGTGACTATGCACGTTGTCCTTTCCGTGCACCTCCAAAACCGGTTGAGTGTTTCTATTTCTACGTTCTCAATGCCTATCCTATAGGCGGGCTGCATCCCTTGTATGCATTGTTCGACAAAGCTCTTCTCTGTGGCGTGCTCATCGAAAACGAAATGGGTAAGCTTTTGAAACCTCATGGCATACGCCAAGAGGTCCTCTCCCAAGCTTTGCTATATGTTTCTTAAGTCGGCCATTGTTAGCTTCCTCTCCAAAGTGAACCACTTCAATAAGAATCTTTTTGCCATTTCAGCCCACGAGTCAATACTTCCTACGGTGAGGCTAACGAACCAAGTATACGTCGGGCCTGTTAGGGATTTTGAGAATTCAGAGGCCTTAAGTCCCCATCAAGAGCAAAGGATCCCAAGGCATCTTCTAACTTGCTCATGTGTTCCTGTGGGCTTCCCTTTTGCCTATTGTATTGTGGCCATTGTTGCGGGGGACGTAACCGGTGGGGTAAGGCTTGTACAGGATTCGATTAGAGTATGGCTTTTGTAAGATAGTGGAATCTTGCACTTAGTTGTGGCTCTCTACCACTAGCTCTTGGACATACTCCCTTAACTCATCTTGACTGAATGGAGATTTTGTTACTAGATCTGGTTGGGGTAGGATCATCCTTAACTACCCGTGATGTTCTATCCCGTTTGCATGGGTGCGTGATTGGATTTGATGGGTCACCCCGGTGCAGCGGGATTGAGGTTGGAAGCATGGTGGATGGTGGGGGTGTCCGTGGGGATGGCGACTAGGGTGTGGGGAGATTGTTCGACTGGGACCGTTCACTGGAGGAGAATCTGGAGAGCGTTCCTTGACTCCTCTTGTGCCCATTCAAGTTTCCCGAAACGAGCTTCGAAGCAGGCCTCAAACTCGTATACCTTGTTCGTGAGTATCTCAATTTCAACTTGATTGTTTGCCTCTGCCTCAAATTGATTTTCCACCCCCAAGTTAGTATCCTTGGGGATGTTGTCACGTTCCTCAGTAATTGACGTAAGGTTGGTCCTTCATGCGGCCATCCTCTGTGTTAAGGATGGAACCAGAGATTCTAATGTGAGCAAGGTGGTGGTTATGCTATGGGTGATGGTCTCCTTGAAAGATAGAGAAAGACCTAGAGTTGGGGCGTCCAATCGGAGGCCAAGGCACACCAAGGAGAATGATAGAATATGAGATCAATGATTAGGATACTTGATGTTTGAGAGTGAGTGAGTTTCGTTATGAAAAGGATCTCTATTTATGGGGAAGATCCCGAGATCCTGAAAAAAAGGAACTAAAGGCGTTTTTCTTCTACTAGGAAAGTGAATATTGGGTTCGCTATCAATCATTAAGGGCACTATTGGGGTTTCGCCACATGTCCCTATGGGGATCCTCCCGAGGATTGACTTTCCATTCACTCAGAGATCCTCATAGCCCGCGTGTGTTACTACCTTTTGGCACCTTACTTAGCTGACATGGCACTAGTGACGTCATTGCCTGGCGGGCGACATTTTATTAGACCTTCATGGCGCCTTGTCACATTCGTCACTTCGACATTACACATGCAGCTAATACCCGGGTCCGGTTCTTAACGAATCAGAATTCCATAGCGGTTTAGGGTTCATCGTGGGGTCGAGTACGTGTAAAGCCTCATTGCATGTTCATCTTGAGCTTACTTTGAGCTTGCGCTAAGAATAAGTTTATCACAAGCGTGCGATGAACCGTGGGTTCATCGCAGACCTGCGATACATTGTAGGTTCATCACGAACGTATGATGAACATCGGGTTCATCGCATAGGAAAGATGGGCGTTGGCTGATCACGAACGACCATGTGGTATCAATCCAGTGTTTACTAGGTTCTGATGGACTAAGCGAGCATTATGCACCTATAACTTGAATATTCAATAATTCCCCTTTTAATAATGAATTTTTATGGTTAAAATTGCTATTGCCTTATTTACCTAGAAAATAAAAGAACATGGGTAAATACACTTACACGGGTAAGTCTTTTCTGGAAAACACTTACTTGGGTAAGCGCATTTACTTGGGTAATTACAGAAAAGCGAACAAGGCCTAAGTTATTTATCTTGACCACCTCTTCCATTTTAATTTTTTTCCTTAAAACTCTTTATACCACCCTATGCATTTCATTTTGGACTACCAACTTTTCATGTTCTTCAGGTCCATTATATTCAACAAGTATAATACCTGTATGCAAAGTTATTTGGCTTATGGTGCATTTGGCATTCCTTATTTTAAGGATTTCACTCCTTTTTGCAGTTAAAAATTCAGTGTTCATAGGGACATTTTAACAATAAAAATGAGATAAGTACTTAAAATAAGGAATGCCAAATGCAGCCTTAGTAAATTTAATTAGTTCTTTACATCAGACTGCTATCCTTATTTTGCACACCGATATGCAACTAAAATGTTTCATGTTTTGAGTATTCCCCTTAACCACCTTGTACTTTGAGTACTCCCATTAAAACGAGTTCACATCTCTGCCCACCACGCCTTGCCCCACACAACGTATGACTAACACCTATCCAGCCACACGCGGTGGGGCATTCTCGTGTATGGGGCTAATGGGATGGATGTTAGCCCTGTCATTAGCCCCAAAGCGATCTCAAAATGGAAAAGTTCGAGCTTCTCCCATATTCCCGCCCCTTAAACCTCAAATCGGAGTCTTTGACCCCTGCTCTAGATCAAGCTCAGATCTCCGCCCCCATCTCTGGCACCGCCGACCGCTCCGGTCACCAGGTAAGCTCCAACCCTTGTTTTTTGTGTGGGTGTTTGGTTTTTTTCATTTCAAACCAGAGAAACCCTCTTTTGATGTTTTGTTTTTCATTTCAAATCAGAGACTTTTTTTACCCTCTTCCACCTTCCTCTCTGGCACCAGTGATACGCTCCGACCACCATCACTAGGTACACTCCAACCCTCGTTTTTTATGTGGGTGTTTTTCATTTCAAGAAATCAGTGCTCTATGAAGAAAAAAACTAAGTATACTTCAAGAAACCAGTGCTCAACCAAACAATCACACAAAAACGAGGGTTGGAGCTTACTTGGTGACTAAAGAAACCACTGGTGCCAGAGATGGGGGAGGAGATCCGAGCTCGAGCAAGAATGGGCTCAGAGATATTCTAAGGTAATAGATAGAATCAAGCAAAAATATAAAAGCGAACAAACAAATTGGTTTTTTCAGCCACAAATGGTGTCGCATTTCAAATTTGTTCAATCGCATATTTTAGCACATCTTGCACCACTACAACAAATTGGTATTTTCAACACATTTCTTCAATAATTTTCTTTTAAAACACTCAACAGCTTTTTCATTGAACAATTTCATGGAATTTTCCAAAAATAAAAAAACTCCATTTGAAGTTTCTTCCTCGATTTGACTAAAAATTAATTTTCAAGAAGGGCATGAATTCAGAGCTTTGGTATTTTATTCCAATATTTGAGCATTCTCTCGTACGTCAGATTTCATAGCATTGTTGTTCTCAAATGCTTTCTTACACTATTTTAATGAAAAATATCATGAATTTCTATATACATACACATGCTACTAACACTTGTAGTTCAGAAATTATTGCTTCAGTTCAACCCGAGATATATCATGAAATTATCTATATATCATGAAAGCGCATCAGCCTGGGCATTCTCTTGCCTTGGGATTTGATGGATGGAGAATCAGTTGAACTGTTGTACATGCTCTCGCACCTTTGCCAAGTACTTCACCATTGTTGGCTCCTATGCTTCATAGCATCCATTCTCCTGGTTACAACGAACTGGGAGATGTTACAAGCCTTGATGTTCTTCACTTGCTAAGAGCAGTGACTTGACCAATGAGTCTTTGGGCTTTCTTGATGGACCTCAGAGGTGGCATATCTACAATTGCCTAGATCTTCTTCGGGTTGACTTCGATGCCACATTGAGTTACCATATAACCAAGGAACTTCCCCGACGTGACACTAAATATACACTTATTCGGGTTAAACTTTAGTTTGTACTTTCTTAAGATATTAAAGACTTCAGTCAAGTCGGTAATGTGTGAGTCAGAAAATTTGCTTTTTGTAACAATGTCATCAACATAAACTTTCTGAGGTGGTGTCCACTATTCAATCTATTTTGGGAAGTGGGAAGCTATCATTCAAGCATTCTCTGTTTAGGTCGGTATAGTCAATAAACATGCACCACTTCCTGTTTGCCTTTTTTACTAGTACCGCGTTGGTTATCTAATCCAAGTATTCTACTTTGCATATGAATTTGGCATTAAAGAGCTTCTCGACCTCCTCACTAATGGTCCTTCACCGATCTGGGGTGAAGTTCCATTTTCTTTGTTTTATAGGCCTAACATTAGGATCGACATTTAGCCTATGGGTAATTGGTGTGTCTGGAAGCGTGTCGTTAATCACTTCAGAACACCAGTTTAATGTTTATAAATTTTTTTTTGATTCTCAAACAATTACAAACGTAATAAAATGATGAGAACGGGTCGTATTCATAGGGAAGTGAGGAAAAAATTAATATGTACTCAAATCAAACAAGAGAGCACAAGAGCAAAATGCAGAAATATAAAAATTAATTAATTAAACTAAAAAAGATGGAATTCAAACATTGCAAAAATTAAAAGTGCAAAAAAAATGAATATAGAAATAAATAAATAAAAGAAACTAATTAAAATGCCTGTAATCCGATCAGAGGTAGCAGTCTCCGAGTCTTTCCTTTAACCCTCGAACATCTCAAGCTAGGCCTTCCGCATTACCTGGTTGAATTCTAGATCTGCAGAAAAGAAAATGAAGATCAACTGGAATGAAAATAAATTGCAAAAAGAAAATAACAAAACTGGAGATAAAAGAACAGAAATTAAAACTAAAGCTAATGGTTGGGATCCGAATCCAAAGGTGGCAGTAGTGGTGTTGGCGAACTGCAAGTAGAAACCCCTCCTCTTGCCTGGGCGTCGTCCTCTTCCTTTACCCTTGAACTTCTCAATATTAGCCTTCTATCTTACTTGGGGGCAGAATCCAACCCTTTCTCAGGATCTCTTGGGTTCTTTTTATAGAAAATGATGGATGCAACTGGGATTAGAGAGAAAGAGGAGGCAGCAATTGGGTTTTAGCAAAGATATGGGCGCCCTAGGGTTTGGAACGGAGGGGTAGGATGGTTCTAAGATGATCCTAAGGCTGAGAAGAAAATGAGAGGGTGCCCAATATTATGTAGAGTTGAGATTTGGGCACCCAAAAATGAATAGAGATTGAAGTGCCTAGGGTTGAAAGGTGGAAATTTAAAGAGGTGAGTGGCGCCCTAGAGTGGATGGCTGGGATATAAGTTAGGGGTTAGGGGCTGAATGGTGAGGACTAGAAGTTAGGTAGCACCATAGGGTTTAAAAGCTACAAAGAGAGTGACCTAGAATGAGTGGTGAAGATTAGAAGAGGTGGAGGGTGGAGATTAAACAGCTAGTGGCGGCTAGGGTTTGCTAAGGATGAAAAGAATGGGTTAAAAGGTGCCCTAGGGTTTACTAAGGAGAGTGGAGCATGCTAATACAGTAGGAGGGACATCATTCTCAGTTTACTAGATAGGAGGTGCCCTCCTATTTTCAAGTTTTTACAAAAACACTCTCTTTCTCAATTGAACTTCACACCAGCTTCCCGAAAACTACAAATCAGCCATGAAACCTTCCCAGTTTTGCACAAAATTTGCACAGAGACTCTCAAATGTCACAACATTGAATTTAACTGGGAAAATGGCATACTTTGACTATTCTAAGGCTGAAAATACCCCTGAAATGATACCCTTAAGGCATCAAAATACAGAGTTATCACACCCCCCAACTAAACTATTGCTAGTCCCTTAGCAATGTAGTCTTAAAAATTACACTAAACATAGAGATCATTCCCATCTCAAGATCATCCCTGACAGAATTAGTCAAGCTTCCTAATTCCAGAATTCTCAAACTCTGTATAGATCTGTATTGGGATTTAGGGGTAAAACCGTCATGTTTTGAATATTACAGAAACTTGGTTTAAAAATCTTATTTATCCTTTCATTTGCAGACTGTTTTGATAAGCTAAGGTTGATTTTAAAATCAGACATGTATTCTTCTTATCATTTTTTGATAGTGGATTTCTATCCCCGAACTTGATTTGCACACTTATTTCTATTGTTACCTTCCATTGTTTGACACAAATCTCGATACTTGCGTTAGGTGAAGAGACCCAGTTACTAAGTTTTATGTGATTTTCTTTGGCATTCCCTTTCTTGTTTGACGCAAATCTCGACACTTGACTTAGGTGAAGAGACCCGGTTACTAAGTCTAGGGTGTCCATTAACCTTTTATTCTCTTTTTTTTTTGCAATACTGTTCAGGGTAGTCTACTGTTTTTAACAATTTGAAGAATTTATGTCTAATTTCTCCATCTTTCTCTTCTTATCTTGGCAGGGGAAAATTAGGGAGTATTTTTAATTTCTAAATGGTCTCGACAATATTCAAATAAGACCAATTTTGACTCCTATCACTTGCTACCAATTTCTAAAAAATTCAATATTTTTTTATCAGTTTCGTCAACTTTTTCTATTTGGGAATCTCTTTTAATGGAAAAAATTTTAAAAATTTCCATGAAATTTTAATTATGCATATTTAAGGGCTTAGCTTCTCATCATTTTTTTTCTCTTTCCTCACCCCCAACTTAAATGCCATTGTCCCTAACGACATAATTAGAATGATTTAGAAAGGACTTGGGCCAAAGGGAACAATTAATAGAGTTTTCCTGAGGGGTTTTCTTGAGAAGATAGGTCTCGAATCAAAAGAAAAAAAAACTCAAATCGTAATAGCAGAAGCATTAAAAACTATGTTGGGTTGCCTCCCAACCAGCGCTAAGTTTAACATCTTCAGCCAGATGCATTTACTCACTTCTCTCTGGATCACTTAGGCCTATCTTCTCAACTTTTCTGCTCTCAGAGATTCCTTCCACATATGGTTTAAGTCTTTGACCATTGACTTTGAATGTGCTTCCATTCTTTGGGTCAATAATTTTAATTGCACCATGCAGAAACACTTTTTCCACAATGAATGGCTCGTCCCACCTAAACTTTAATTTATTAGGGAACAAACGTAGTCTAGAATTAAAAAGCCAGACCTTTTGATTTGGTTCAAAAGTTTTTCTTGAAGTGTTTTTTTCATGGAAGGCTTTTGTTTGGTTTTATAAGTGTGCAAGCTTTCGTAGGCCTCATTGCACAATTCCTATAGTTCACTTAGTTGTAGGGCTCAGTGGGATCTAGCTTGGCTTAAATCTAGATTGAACTTCTTGATGGCCCAATAAGCCCGATGTTCTAGTTCGATGGGAAGGTGACATGCTTTACCAAAAACCGGCCTATAAGGAGACATTCCAATGGGAGTTTTGTAGGCAGTCCGATAAGCCCAAAGTGCATCATCTAGTTTGTCGGACCAAAGCACAGAATTGTGCATTAGTAAAGTGCGATCCCCCATCACTGATGATTACTCGCGAACACCCAAACCAAGAGAAAATGTTCTTTTGAACAAATTTCATTACAACTTTGTGGTCATTGGTTCGGGTTGCTACTGCCTCAATCCATTTTGACACATAATCAACAGTCACTAGGATGTATTTGTGACCGGATGATGGCGAAAACGGTCTCATAAAATCAATACCCCAAACATCAAAGATTTCTACAACTAGAATAGAGTTAAGTGGCATCATGTCTTTACGGGACATGTTCTCGACAGATTGGCAACTTAGGCAATTTTGGCTAAAGAATGGGCATCCTTAAATAAACTCGGCCAGTAAAAACCACTCTATAGGACTTTGGCTGTAGTTTTCTTTCTCGAAAAGTGCCTCCTACAAGCGAAAGTGTGACAAAAGTTGAGGATGCTTTGGTGTTTAGACTTGGAGACACAACGCCAGATCACTTGATTCGAACAGATACGAAATAGCTCAAGATCTTCCCAGAAGTAATATTTGATTTGAGAAAATAATCTGTCTTTCTCATTCTTAGACCACCCCTCGGGAATTTTACCTACTGCTAAGTAATTGACAATATGAGTATACCATGGGGGTGAACTATGAGAGACAGCTAAGATATGCTCATCTAGGAAGGAGTAGTCATGGATGGGCTCGCTCTTTTCAATTTGAATTCGGGACAGATGATCGACTACTACATTTTTAGAGCCCTTTTTATCCCGAATCTCAAGGTCAACTTTTTGCAAAAGAATGATCCATCTAATGAGCCTAGGCTTAGCCTCTTTCTTAGACAACAAATGTCTTAAGGCCGAGTGATCAGAGTAGACAACCACTTTGGTGCCCAATAGGTACAGACGAAATTTTTCTGGAGCAAACACTACAGCTAACAGTTCTTTCTTTGTGGTGGTATAATTCAATTGGGCTTCTGAGAGGGTACAACTTACATAATAGATCACCACAAGACGTTTGTCCACCCTTTTGTCCCAGAACAGCTCCGATGGCATAGTCAGAGGCATCACACATGATTTCAAAGGTCAAAGACCAGTCGAGAGGTTGCAGAATTGTTGCCTTGGTCAGTGCCCCTTTCATGTACTCAAAGGCTTTAAGACATGCTTCATCAAAACTGAATTGGAGCCTTGGTATGGAAATCTAGGAGAAGTCCTTAATAAATCGTCAGTAGAAGCCAACATGTCCAAGAAAAGAATGGATTTGCTTGATAGAAGTGGGGGTGAAAGTTTAGAGATTAGGTCAATTTTTGCTTTAACCATCTCAATACCCTGTTCAGAAACTATGTGACCTAAAGCAATGCCTTCTTTGACCATAAAATGGATCTTCTCCCAACTGAGGACCAAGTTTGTCTTGATACATCGTTGAAGAACTTTTCGTAAGTGTTTGAGACAGGTTTCGAAGGAATCCCCAAAGACAGAGAAATAATCCATAAATATTTCTAGGAAATCACCCACCATTTCTGAAAAAATTGCCGCTATACACCTCGGAAAGGTTGTTAGTGCATTACATAATCCAAATGGCATTCGTTGGAAGGCGAATGTTCCATAGGGGCAGGTAAAAGTTGTTTTCTCTTGGTCTTTGGGGTAAATGGCTACTTGGTTATACCTAGAATACCCATCTAAGAAGAGAGAATATTTTTGCCTAGCAAGTTTTTCTAGAATTTGGTCAATGAAGGGCAAAGGGAAGTGGTCCGTTTTGTGACTGCGTTGAGTTTTCTAAAGTCAATGCACACTCGCCATCCCATGGTAAGTCGGGTAGGGATTACTTCACCTTGATCATTAGTGACCACGATGAGTCCATCTTTCTTAGGCACCATTTGCGTAGGACTTACCCAACTGCTATCTGAGATTGGGTAAATAATACCCGCATCTAACCACTTAACTACTTCTTGCTTGACTACCTCTCTCATATTTGGGTTCTACCTTTTTTGCATCTCCCTATTAGGTTTGGCACCCTCCTCTATGTAAATATGGTGTATACAAATGGATGGACTAATCCCCTTCATATCAGCTACTAACCAACCAATGGCACCCCTATACTCCTTTAATATCGATCAATTTCTCTTCCTGTCTAGGGGTTAGGTCCATGGCTATGATCTCTGGCAGTGTTTGATCAGGTCCTAAAAACACATACATAAGGGAGTTCGGTAAGGGCTTTAGTTCCAGTTATGGGGGAGATTCAAGAGAAGGCACAGGTGGTTCACTCTTTAGTTGTTGTAGAGGTTCAATAGTAGGCCAGGATTGAAATGGATGAGGTGACTTTATTAAGGCATTAACTACTTCCGTCTGGTAATCTACTATGACCAGATTGGTTTCTCCATGGTTTCTCTCTACATCTATCATACAACAATTCCTTTTCTGTTCTGGGTAGGCAGAAGGACTTCTAGACTCATACAGGTCTTTACACTTTCCCTCCCTTTAAATAACAGAGATTTCTTTAGCATTTTCTAAGTATGGAACATTAAAGGTTATAAGACCTTGGTATTAGGAAAGACCTAAGGATTCATCTCTAGGGCCTACAACCAGCTGACTAAGCATTGAATCATTTTCCCACTGCAAGTTAGATTCCACGAGCTGAATTATTTGGCTCTCTAATTTTATGATTGATTGTTGCTGAGCTAAGATCAGTTGTTGGAGATACAGAAACCTATCATCAAATGAATCGACTTGATAAGGCTGAACTGGTTGGGTCCCAGATAATCATGATATTCACAGTGAGTCTGGGCTTCAGACCACTGAGAGTGCATATCTGGCAGGGTGGTTTCTTGGGCTTGGGCCCAATAAGTGAAGTTGGTTTGATTTTCCCACCTAGGGTTATATGAACTAAAGGATGGGTTAGCATTGGGTTGGAAAAATCTGTTAGCTACATGTACTTGATCTGGAATGACCAGCTAATATGGGCATGCCGCAGTGTCACATGGATAATTGTTGGGGCCCCGTGCGGCACTCGAAAGGGGCGAGTAAGCCTACGCAACAAAGAAAACACGCCAAAAAAGGCAACAAGATGGAACGCAAATTAGCAAAAGGCTATTTGTATTGCCATAATCAGTGGCAAGCACAAGCACACAATACAGTGTCGAGGGGATCTCGTGCTTAACCTTTACACGCTTATGAACTCACTCGACTACCTACCTCCCCTCAAAGAGTACGCTAAGCTTTTGGGGGAGTGACAATAAGAAACATCAAAAAGGTGAAAAAGAATACTACAGTATTACAATAGTGCCATTGGCAATCCCCCACACAAAAGTACATGCATAGCCCACCCATGGCACACATTTGGACGTTGGAGTGGCAGCTGTAGGCATGGTGATTGGAACTTGAAGGCATGGCGAAGAGAACACTTGTTACAGTCTCCCCCACTCAATTCAGTCTTCGTCCTCGAAGACTATCTTCTGTTTGAGGCTTGAACTTGTTGTTGGTGAAAGAAGGTTCTTCGACTGCTCTACGAACCGGGTTTCTTCCAAGGCCCTGATAGTAGGTTGGGTAGATTGCTAGTGGATGTTCTTGATGGTGGGAAAACCTATGGCCAGTCCCTAAGTTATGTCCCTGCTTGGCTGCTTCAAGGTAGGATTTTGACTTGTTCCTGATGGTGGTAGGAAAGTTGGTGGCCAAGGCTGGGTCAAAATGGTATTTTGGATTGTTAGGGTATTGGTTCCCATGCATTTTTCCCCATGGGTGACTCACAAGGCTACTACGGAATTTATCTTGAGGGATGATGTGAATGAGGTCCCTAGATGTACTCAATTTCGGACAAGAGAACACAAGAGGGAAGTGCAGAAATATAAAAATTAATTAATTAAACTGAAAAGATAGAGTTTGAACATTGCAGAAATTAAAAGTGTAGAAAAATAAATGAATATAGAAATAAATAAATAAAAGAAAGTGATTAAAATGTCTGTAATCCGATCAGAGGTCGTAGTTTTTGGATCTCTCCTTTGACCCACGAACTTCTCGAGCTAGGCCTTCCGTCTTACTTGGCTGAATTCTAGATCTGCAAAAAAAGAAAACGAAGATCAAATGGAATGAAAATAAATTGTAAAAAGAAAATAACAGAGCTGGAAATAAAAGAACAAAAATTAAAACTAAAGCTAATGGATAGGATTCGAATCCAGAGGTGGCAGTAGTGGTGTTGGCGAACTGCAAGTAGAAACCCCTCCTCTTGCCTGGGCATCGTCCTCATCCTCTATCCTTGAACTTCTCAAGATCAACCTTCTGTTTTACCTAGGGGCAAAATCCAACCCCTTTCTCAAGAGCCCTTGGGTCCTTTCTATAGAGAATGATGGACACAACCGGGATCAAAGAGAAAGAAGGGGGCGGTAGTTCGGTTTTAGCAAAGATATGGGTGCCTTAGGGTTTGGAACGAAGGGTTAGGATGGTTCTAAGATGATCCTAGGGCTGAGAAGAAAAGGAGAGGGCGCCCAGAAATGAATGGAGGAGATTGAGTTGCCTAGGGTTGAAAGGTGGAGATTGAAAGAGGTAGTAGCGCCCTAGAGGGGATCGCTGAGATAGAAGATTGAATGGAGGGTTGAGATCAAGTGGTTAGGGGCTGACTGGTGAGGATTAGAAGTTAGGTGGCACCCTAGGGTTTTAAAGCTACAAAGAGAGTGCCCTAAAATGAATAGTGGAGATTAGAAGAAGTGGAGGGTGGAGTTTAAACAGCTAGGGGCGGCTAGGGTTTGCTAAGGATGAAAAGAATGGGTTAAAAGGTGCCCTAGGGTTTGCTAAGGAGAGTGGAGCATGCTAGTACAGTAGGAGGGGCGCCATTCTAGGCTTAGTAGATAGGAGGCACCCTCCTGTTCTTAGTTTTTCATAAAAACACCCCCTCTCTCAACGGGACTTCACACCAGCTTCCCAAAAACTACAAATCAGCCATGCAACCTTCCCAGTTTTGCACAAAATTTGCATATAGACCCTCAGAGGTGACAACATTGAATTTAACTAGGAAAATGGCATACTTTGACTATTCTAAGGCCAAAATTACCCATAAAATGATGACCTTAAGGCATCAAAATACAGAGTTATCAGTAATGACAAAAGGGTCAATGCTAGGCAAGTCATGGCTAACCAAGCAAAAGCATTAGAATTTAACTATAAAAATCTTACCAGTTTGCTGTGGAGGAGCTTCTAATTCTTGGAGGAGCGGCCCGATCTACACATTCGTTTTGGGCTTGGTCTCAAATGGAAGAACTTAAAGGGATAGGATATCCATCATATGGATGGCCGAACCCTATAGGAAGGTTGGGCAAAATTTCAAAAATTTATTTTCTCCCATTCAGAAATCGTATTTCAAATTTAGAAAACTACATTTTCAAGGTTCATTCTTGTAATCAAACCAGACCAAATCTGAAACCAAGATTAGGGAGAGATATACCTGATACAGAATCCACACAAAAATGCTCCTCCCAACACAGGTGTTAATGCCCAAAGAGTATACCAAATCCTCCCTCCACTGAAGATGACAAAACTTAGGATGAGGCATGATCAACAGGTAGTTCTTCACCAAGAACCTCTGATTCTTCAACAAAAATAGAACGGGGTAGTGAGTATAGCTTCAGACTTGTTTCTTCTACCAAGAAACAATATCATGATCAAATCTTGATCAATTCCAAGAAATGGAGATCGAACGGGGTAGGGCGGCAAGAGCAGGGAGAGAAAATTGAAGGTAGAAACAGTCAAACTCAATTGTAATTCTTTGGTCCGCTCTACTCTTTATATATAATCCTTAAAGAGATGATCTCCTAATCTGATTAGGAGTTTCTTGATCCAAATCTTTATTTGGATCTGAACTCTTTAAGTGATAAGGATAATCCCTTATCTTATCTGTAGATCAAGATCAACTACTCCTAATCAAATTAAAAGTTTCCTCATCCAAATTTCTATTTGGATCTGGACTCTTTAAGTGGATAAAAGTTATCCTCTTATCCTCATCTATTGATCCATACCTAGATTCGCCCCAAATTAATTAATCCATTTAACCTAGTTCAAAATGGGCTTTAGGCCCATTAAGCTTTCAAGCTCACTTCCAACGAATGTTGGCTAGCTTGGCTCTCTTTGTATGGCATGGAACTCTATCATTAATCTACACATCAGCCACATGGGTTCAGCCCAGCCTTAGTTACAAAGCTTGGTCGAATTCACTGTAGGACACAGTGAACCCCTGACTCCATCACTATGGGCTCTTAATAGGCCCAACATTTACACTAAATGGTCCTTGGGTCCAACCATCTTATGAAGACCTAAGGTTTGTGGGTAGAGTCAAGATTAGCCCATCAGGTATAACCAAATGGTCTTATACTTAACCTCTTAGCCTTTAATGATCAAACACTACCCGACAAGAGAGGACCTCTCCCTCGGCTGCAGGGTATAGTATTGCACTCTCTACTCACATGGATCCCGAGAATTTAAACATTTTGCAAACAATTTGTGAAAACATAATATATAAGTATATCTTTATATAAATATATTTTGCAAAACCAAATTTCAAACATATTTGAAATCCACTGTCGGTAGTTTAGGTTTCCATCAGAGCGAGTGCATTTCCCCGATCATTCACTTTGTTCGACAAAGGGGCTAATCCTGTCACTATGATCACCCATTCAAGTGAATTCTTAGACTGCCCCAACATACCCAAGTTTTGACCCCCACTAAGGATCTCACTGATTGGCATATCAAATACAATACAATCCGACACCTAGTACAGTACCATAATTGAGTCTAGGGGTCAGGTATAACATTACAGTTTTGCCCATCTGTCTCCAAGGCCTGGGGCAATACTGGAATTTGGTATGGTTCAGGGTTTCAAGAAAAAACCTACACTGCATGTACCTCAAGTCTCACCCCGGCATCTGAGACAAGCCACCCCAACCCAGTTGGTAGCACATCAGTGTCAACCTTGGCAAGATAAATCTCCCTAAATCTATCCAATGGCTAAGAAGATTTTAAACTAACACGAGTCTCATTAGTGTCTAGTTTAAAGGTATTACACAAAAACAACACAATAACATGAATCAAATATGTACTTTATTCATTTACAATAAATGTCATAATGTACATCAAGCTTATTGGAGCCAAGCGCATACACTATCTAACAATTCCCATTTGCACTTAGGTCCAATCGGGTATAAGTCGGAGTTCCATACTTTTCACGTGTTTCTCAAACACTTTCTATGCCAGGGGCTTAGTCAGTGGATCTGCCACATTCTCCACTGATGCTACCTTTTGAATTTGGACATCCCCTCTTCCAACTATCTCCCGTAGTACATGGTACTTCCTCTTGATGTGGTTTGACTTTGAGTGGGCTTGTGGCTCCTTAGCCTGAGCAATGGCTCCAGTGTTGTCACATAATAGTGGAATGGGTGATGTGCTGGATGGAACGACTCCTAATTCTTGAATGAACTTTTTCATCCAAATGGCTTCCTTGACACCTTCACTTGCGGCAATGTATTCAGCCACGGATGTGGATTCTATAGTGGACCACTGTTTGCTACTTTTTTAGCTAATTGCGTAGGACCCCATCGTGAAGATGTACCCAGATGTAGACTTTCTATCATCTAGGTCTAACTGGAAATTAGCATCGGTATACCCAAGGATCTGTAGTGAACTACCACCGAATACCAGACAAAACTCTTTTGTCTTTCGAAGGTATTTAAGTATGTTCTTTACAGCAATCCAATGCTCTTGTCCTAGGTTAGATTGGTATCTATTTACCACACTCACAACTTAAGCAATGTCTGGCCAAGTGCATAGCATGGCATATATGATGTTCCCTACAGTGGATGCATAGGGAACTTCCTTCATGACCTCAATCTCCTCAGGTGTCTTGGAAGACATTCCCTTGGAGAGAGTGACTTCATTCCTGAAAGGAACATTTCCTTTCTTGGAGTTCTCCATACTATATCTCTTGACTATTTTGTCAATGTAAGTAGACAGGGATAATCCTATTATCCTCTTTGATCTATCTCTATAGAGTCGAAGTCCCAAGATATAAGAGTCTTCTCCAAGATCTTTCATGGAGAATTGCTGTGAAAGCCATACTTTCACCATAGTCAACATTCCTACATCATTCCCAATGAGTAGAATGTCATCTACATACATAACCAAGAATGTAACATTATCCCCATTGACATTCCTGTAAACACAGGGCTCATCCTAGAAAGTTACTTAAGTCCATATGTGGATCAATTAAGTTTACATACCATGTGTTCCTGACTTGCAACTATGTAACCTTGTGATTGCTGCATATAGATATCCTTAGTAAGATCTCCATTCAAGAACGTGGTTTTGACATCTATTTGCCAAATCTCGTAGTCATGGTATGCTGCTACAGTTAGTAGGATCCTAATGGAATTAAACATGGCCATTGGCGAAAAAGTTTCCTCATAGTTGATTCCCTCTGTTTGAGTGTACCCTTTCGCCACAAGACGAGCCTTGTGAGTCTCGACCTTACCATCAGGGCCCTTCTTCCTCTTATAGATCCATTTGCAACCATTTGCTTTTACCCCAGGGGGCAAATCTACTAGAATCCAGATTCCATTGGTCTCCATTGAGTCCGTCTCAACTCTCATGGCATCTACCCACTTGAATGAATCTATGTCCAACATAGATTCCGTATAAGTCACGGGATCCTCCTCACTGGTCATGGCTTCCACCATGGCATCTCGGGCTTGTGGACATTTCCCACTACCCCTAAGATCTCCTCGTCAAGAACAAGTTCCTGACAATGATTGTTCTGGATGTAATTTTCCTCCAAGAAATGGGGATTTCAACTACAAAACACTTTCTGCTCTCTTGGGTCATAGAATAAATACCCTATAGAAACTTTGGGGTAACCTACAAATAAGCAACGACTGGTCTTAGATTTCAATTTGTCAGTACTTGTTCTTTTAACATGTGTTGGACAACCCCAAATCTTTAGGTGTCATACACTTGTTTTCTTACTGGTCCAAAGCACATAGGGAGTCTTCGGAATGGATTTAGTTAGAACCCGGTTCAGCACGTATATCGCAATCTCTAATGCGTATCCTCAAAAGGATGTAGGTAATTCTGAGTGGATGAAAAGTGATAAGACTATATCCAATAAATTCTAGTTCCTCCTCTCTGACACACCGTTTAATTGTGGTATAGTAGGATGAGTCAGTTGTGATACTTTCCCATTTTCCTTTAAGTAGTCCCTGAATTTGTCAGAGATATATTTGCCTCCTCAATCTGATCGAAGAGCCTTAATGTGTCTCCCTAACTATTTCTCAACCTCTTGTCTGAACTCTTTGAACTTTTCAACGGATTCAAACTTGTGTCTCATTAGGTACACGTAACCTTACCATGAATGATCATTGGCAAATGTTATGAAATAAATGTGCTAGCTACGTGTCCTAACATTCACGGGATCACATACATCAGTATGTATAAGGTCAGACGTGCCGGTTGATCTTTCAGGCTTACTAGTAAATGGCCGTTTCGTCATCTTACCTTGAAGGCAAGGTTCACATGTTAATGTGGCCAAGTCGGTAATGCCACAGGCACATGGGATTAACTATATCATGAGTTCTTTTCTTAGGGTTATTATCTGGCGCAGTTTCGGTTAAATTTATTTTCAGAGAAGGATGGAGAACATAGAGACCATTCTCAAGTTCTCCATATGCGAGCAATTTGTTATTCTTTTTTATAGTAATCGCATTACTGAAAAGAACAAAATGACCATCCATACATAGTTTTGAAACAGAAACCAAATTTCTTCTCAAAATAGGTACGAAAAGACAATCTTTTAATGTAATAATTCATTCTCTGAAAAACAATTCTACAGCTTCTATAGCTGTAGTTACAACACTTGCAGAAGTCCCCAAGTAAAGTATCACTTTCTCTATTACTCAGTCTTCTACTTGTCTTGAACCCCTACAATGTATTACACGCATGAGTAGAAGGCCCGAAGTCAATACACCAGGATGCAGAAATAACCAACATATTTGTTTTGTATGACAAAGGATTCGAAATTACCTTGTTTCTTGGTCTCCAGGTACTGAGCACAATTCCTCTTCCAGTGGCCGGTCTACTTGTAGAAGTGATAGGCATCTGATGTCTTGTCATTTTTCTTCCTTTTAGGCTTGCTAACCTTCTTCTGAGGTTTCTTCTTTGCCTTCCTCTTCTTCTTGCCCGTTTTGCCCTCTTCAAGAAGCATGGCCATGGGCTCATCCTTCTTGATCAGTTCTTCAGCCCTCTGCAACATATTGCTAAGTTCTTGAAGGCTAACATTTAACTTGTTCATATTATAGTTCATAATGAACTAATTGAAGGAATGAGGCAAAGAGTTCAGGATGGCATCAACTTTGGTGACATGATCTATCACAGATCCAAGAGCCTCCAGTTCATTAATGTATCCCATCATCTTAAGACAATGGTCATGAACTAGTTGGTTCTTGGGCATTTGAGTGGTCATAAACCGCTTTAAGACCTTTTGGCGAGTAGAACGATTCTACTCTTCGTACATGGTCCTTAGACTATCCAAGATATCCTTGGACACTTTAATCTGATTAAATTGTCGTTGTATCTGGTTATCTAAGGAGGCTATGATGTAGCACCGGGCAAGAGAGTTTTTCTCCTCTCATTCTTGATATTCCCTCTTACGGGCCTCAAAAGCCCTATCACCTAGACAATCCGAAGTAGGTTCTTAGCAACTTTGTCCAATTTCTCGGATGTCAGAACCAGCTTAAGGTTACAAAATCGGTCAGCATAATTTGGGCCCTTAAGCTTATTATTGTCCAACAGTTTGGCGAATTGTCCATTTGCTATTTTTGATAAAAGACAAAGAAAATATTAATCCACAACCTGATTTAATTCATGTTATCTACATAGAAATAACTTTTAATCTATGTTCCATTTCCATTTATTCATCTCTGAGATTTCCCTTCTATCTCAGTGACAAAGACTGCGAAATATGTCTCTAGAAATGTGAAAAATCACATACAGTGCATGAAGCTAACTGTTTTAGCTGCATAACCCCACCACCTTCTATGAAAGATCATATCCATTCATCTTACGAGCTTTTCCTTTGGCCTCTATTAAACAAGGTTCATTGCCATTTTAGGTTAAACCTTTCTATATAGTTAGTGCTTACCCATCATATTCATGAACGCCAAGGTACAATGAGAGAGTCTTCCATTTTAGGATAGGTCCCTCCCACATCGGTCTATGACGCCCCTATCATCTTATGAAACAAATGGATAACCCAATTTTATAGTGCATCTCCTCATTACTAAAGGACCCATCTTCATGCTAATGATGGAAGACCTTTAGAGAGTTCATCATATGAATCTCCCTATCACATGTACTTATATTTTACTGGAGGGAATGAAATATTACGCCCTAGTTTTGATTTAGGTCAAACCAAAGTGGCCCTCACTGACTTTCTCAAAACCATATTTAAATGGGCCCTAAACAGCTAAGGTTCCGCATGGTTCCTCTTGGGAAGGAAGCTGAAGTGGGGCCCATCAAGTAGGGAGATCATCCAATGATCTTATGGACACCATGGCAATGATGTGCATTCAGCCATGATGAGCAAAAGAGCCACTATCAAATTAACATGGGCCAAGTGCTTATGGCCCATGTACGCAGCACATCAAATAGATCACATGCATTCACATTCACATTCACATAGTTGATCCAATCAATAAACATCTATAAAACCCTAAATTAATTAGGTTAAATTAGCATCGGCCCAACAAAGCCCATAATATTATTAAATAACATTATCAAAGTATATGGGCTGAATTGCAAAGAGTAGTTCGACCCATATAGCATTTATGTTGATTTGGGCTAATGCAGTTTTAACTTATTAAAATTGGGTTTTACAAAGGTGGGCCGAATTAAAACTTGAAACGGGCCATCAACCCTCTGGCCAAAATCGAATTTGGGCTAGAAAAATCAACCTCATCGAACCAAGAATTCAGTTCAACCAGTTTGGACCAAATCTAGTACAAATCGGCCCAAGTTTTGGTGTCTAATTCAAGATTTAATTCAAGAATAAAGATCTGAAAAATAAATTAAATCCAAATAATCAAAATTATCAAGAAAATGAAATCAGAGGGCTGCATGATTATCTTGGACATCCTGCAAACCTGTAAAGAAAATTAATCACGGATTGCAAAATTGAAATCTACAAAATCGCAGATCGCAGAACTTCTTTCTGCAAAATCTTCTTATCCTCTGTCACGTACTCCAGCCATCTATAGATGAAAATAAAATAGAAAAAACCTAATTTTTCTATTATTACATCACATTGAATTCCTATACAATTTGTTTAAAAAAAATATTTACAAACCAAATCGAATAGAAAAGAAATAGTAAGGTGCACAAATCTTGGCACCAAAAGGATTCAATCTCCATCGCACGTGCAACCCAAGAATTCAAGAAACATTCACAAAATAATTCCATAAATATAACAGAATAATAAAGATTTATTTTTCAAATCATACACCCAAAAATCTAGGAACCAATTCCCAGAAAAACTGCTAACTATGCAAATCAGGTAGAACGCCTTCTACCCATTTGTGCGGAACTAGATATGATCTAATTTGATTCAAGACTTGAACCTAGCTCTGATACCACTACTGGGATAGGATATCCATCATATGGATGGCCAAACCCTACAGGAAGGTTGGGCGAAATTTCAAAAATTTATTTTCTTCCATTTGGGAATCATATTCCTAGTATAGAAAATTGCATTTTCAATGTTCGTTCTTGTAACCAAACCAGACCAAATCTAAAACTAAGATTAGGAAAATGTATACCTGATACAGAATCCATGCAAAAATGCTCCTTCCAACATAGGTGTTCAGGCCCAAAGAGTGTATCAAATCCTCCATCCACTTAAGATGACACAACTTAGGATGAGGCAGGACCAACAGGTAGTTTTTCACTAAGAACCTTTGATTCTTCAGCAAGAATCGAATGGGGTAGTGAGCACAACTTCAGAATTGTTTCTTCTACCAAGAAACAATATCAATATCAAATCTTGATCAGTTCCAAAAAATGGAGATCGAATAGGGTAGGGCGGCAAGAGCAGGGAGAGAAAACTGAAGGTAGAAACAATCAAACTGTGTTGTAATTTTCAGGTCCGCCCTGCTCTTTATATATAATCCTTAAAGAGACGATCTCTTAATCCGATTAGGAGTTTCTTGATCCAAATCTTTATTTGGATCTAAACTCTTTAAGTGGTAAGGGTAATCCTTATCTTATCTGCAGATCAAGATCATCTACTCATAACTAAATTATAAATTTCCTAATCCAAATTTCTATTTGAATCTGGACTCTTTAAGTGGATAAGAGTTATCCTCTTATCCTTATCTATTAATCCATACCCAGATTCACCCCTAAATAATTAATCCATTTAACCTAGTTCAAAATGGGTTTTAGGATCATTAAGCTTTCAGGCTCACTTCCAATGAATGTTGGCTAGCTTGGCTCTCTTTGTATGGCATGGGACCTTATCATTGATCTACACATCAACCACATGGGTTCAGCCTAGCCTTAGTTACAAGGCCTAGCTAAATTCACTGTAGGACATAATGAACCCCTAAGTCCATCACCATGGGCTCTTAATGGGCCCAACATTTACGCTAAATAGTCCTTGCGTCCAGCCATCTTATGAAGGCCCAAGGACTGTGGGTAGATGCAAGATTTTCCCATCAGGTATAACCCCCAATGGTCTTATACTTAACATCTTAGCCCTTAATGATCAAACACTTCCCGACAAGAGAGGACTTCTCCCTTGGCTACAAGGTATAGTGCTGCACTCTCTACTCACATGGATCCCGAGAATTAAAACCTTTTGCAAACAATTTGTGAAAACATAATTTATAAGTATATTTCTATATAAATATATTTTGCAAAACCAAATTTCAAACACATTTGAAATCCATTGTCGGCAATTTAGGTTTCCATCAAAGAGTGCATTTCCCCGATCATTCACTTTGTTTGACAAAGGGGCTAATCTTGTCACTATGATCACCCACTCAGGTGAATTCTCGGACTATCCCAACATACCTAGATTTTGACCCCCACTAAGGATCTCATTGATTGGCAAATCAAAGACAGCCTAGTCCAACACCTAGTGCAGTACCATAATCGAGTCTAGGGGTCAAATGTAACATTCAAGTTTTGCCCATCTGTCTCCAAGGTCCAGGGCAATACTGGAATTTGGTCTGGTTCAAGGTTTCAAGAAAACCCACACTGCATGTACCTTAGGTCTCACCCTAATAACTGAGATAAGCCACCCCAACCAACTTGTGGCACATCAGTATTACCCTTGGTAGGATAAATCTCCCCAGATCTATCCAATTGCTGTGAAGATTCTAAAATAACACGAGTCTCATTAGTGTCTATTTTAAGGGTATTACACAAAAACACACCACAACAACATGAATCAAATATGTATTTCATTCATTTACAATAAATGTCATAATGTACATCAAGCTGATTGGAGCTAAGGGCATACACTATCTAACAGAACCAGGATGATGTCTTCTAGGGGCTGTCGATTTTTGTCAAACTCTTCAAGCTGGTTGAGGTTGAAGTCAACCGCTAGTGACTACTTCCGTTTTCCCTTAAGCATTGCCACATAGCATTTCCTCAACTCAAGATGGTCCCCCTAAACTACCTCAATTCCTCGCTCAGTTGGGAACTTCATAGCGAGGCGGTAGGTTGATACGATGGCATAGAGGAAGTGCAAGATGGGGACGCCCAACATTACATTATAGGGCGATGGTGTGTCAACAACTAAGAAATCATGCATCAACATTGTCTTATTCGACGTAGTCCTCGCTGTTATTGATAGGTTTATTCTCCTGAAAGGGGCGAACTACGTCCCCACTAAAACTGACTAAAGGTATTTTGATCGAGATGAGGTGTTTCTGATCTAAGTTTTCTTGTCAAAAAATTTAATAAAGAGGATGTCAACCAAACTACCACCATCAATTAAAATCCTTTTTACCTCGTAGTTGGCGATGACCATCTTCATAACCAGGTTGTCATCAGGAGGGAGGCGGACACCTCTTAAGTCATCTTAATTGAAAGAGATCACCTCCTTGGTCCTTGACCTCTTCAGAGGTGGGTTGTCTTCCTCGACCACAATTATTGCATTGATGCCTTCCTGGCAGACGAGTTGCATTTGGCCACCACAAATCCTCTTATGATCATTGTGATTATGTCGGCGAACTTCTCTTCAGGCTCCTTATGCTGGTCCCTTGACTTCTCAACTGGTTTATCATCCTTCTTGACAAACTATTTTAGGTAGCCACAAACTCCTTGATCTTGTTATTGAGGTCTCTATAGTATTCAATGTCATGTCCTTTAACTTAGTGGAAGTGAAGTATTGGTCCTGATTCGTATTCGCCAAGTTGCTTTTCGTGTGTGAAGGCCACTTTAGGTAGTCCATCTTCTTAACTTGTATCAAAATCCCCTTCTTGGCATTCAATGGTGTATAATTACGGTAATTTGCCGAGGGAGTCCTAGTAGGGATGCAAATGGATTAGATCATATTCAAATCAAGGTATATCTGAATATGATCGCCACTGTTCATTGTAGATCCGATCATATTTGATAGGCAAGGATATGAATTCGAATTTCGATCAGAAAGTCAGATATTTGGATCTAATCCGATCCAATTTGTTTTCTTTAAAAATTAATATATTATTAACATAAAAATAAAATATACTAATTTAAATAAAGAAAAACAAAAAATTCAAGTATTTTTTTATTATTTTTGTCATATATATACATGTTTTTTTATAAAATATATATATATATATATATATATATATATATAATATAGCAAGTTTACAAAAATACAATATAAATAATATATTTATAAATAAATAAATAACATATATATGTATTATATATATTTATATAAATAAATATATAACATATATATCGAATCAGATCTTCTCGTATTTGATAGGGGTGATCTGAATCTGATCAGAAGATCCGAATAGGGGTGATCCAAATTCAACCAAATATGGTAGAATCTCAGATCTGATTATGATCCGATCCATTTATACCCTCAAGTCCTGGAGCACCTGGCGAGTGAATGAAATCATCTAGACAACCTGTTATCTTGTTGGCCCCATTTGCTATTGCATACTCTGACCTCAAAGTTATCCTAAGCGGCATAAGTCAAGGAGCATTCAACCAAGGTTGCACCACATGTGGTGCCGAGGTGTAGTAAGACAGTTTGAATCACCACGTGGCAACTCATAATTGGAGGATCATTTTACCCTTCATGACATACATACATACATAATAAATATTTTTTATTATATGCATAATAACATTTTTATTTTTGATGTATAATAATAAATATTATATATAATATTTTTATTTTTTATATGTATGATAATAAATAAGTTTTATAATTCTTAATCTTTTTGTATGCAAAATAAAAGATAATTTTTACATGTTTAATTTTTATTTTTATAGGAAGCTTGGCTCATAGTCAAGTTCGAGCTAAGTTGAGCTCAAACTTGTGAGCTTTTGAACTAATCTGACTTTGAGTTCAAGTCTCTAGCTCAAATCAAAATCACTCCTAACATTATTTTCGTGAGCGAGCTCGAATAGCTAGGTATTTGACTTGACTTGGCTTGAATAATGGTATTGGTACTAGTCGATACAAGATAGCTACGACTTCCATTGTATCGTACCAATCATCCATATCGCTACAATACGATACCGTATTGGCATGTATCACAATGCATTGACCGAGACTGATACATGTGATACATACAGATAGGTGCGCAACTTCTATCCTAAAAAAATGTTGCGAGAGTGTGACTAGCATAGTTTGAACCTAAGTCTTATCAACCATTTAGAGTGCCTAGCGATTTAATCCACTAAACCACCTTTCAATTTGTGATGATAAATGATATAAAATAAAATAAATTTTACGATAAATGTGATATGTTTATGTTCAACAGTCCAACATAAAATTGAATACAATAATATTAAAATTAATATTTATAAATATAAATGAAATAAAAAAGTACTAATTTTGTATTTATATCAAAAATTGATTTTTTACTCTCAATAAATTTATACAAATAAAAATATTAATATGTATGTACTCAAGTACTAAAATATATATGTATGTATGTACGCATGATTTTAATATATTTTAATTGATATTTTAATTTACACTAGATAATAACATATTTATTATTTATAAAATTATTTTTTACAAAATATTAAAGAATATAATATTACATTGGGTGTATCAAATAAACTAGTTTAAATTTATATAAAAATGATTTATTATTTCAGAAAATTTGTTAAAATAAAAATGTTAATAATGGAATAATTATTTTAGTAATTAAAAATTATGAAATTTCATATGATAATGCATTTTAAAAATTTTAATATATAGATATGAAATATTTTAAGTCAAGATTATATATTTTATAAATTATCAATTGATATTTTCATTTTCATTTTATAATAACATATTTATTATTTAAAAAAATAAATATATATTATTTATCAACCATTTCAAATTTTAGTATTTAGTTATTTTTCTATTAATGTTAAAAAGTAAAAATAGTAAAATAGAAATTAATTGATATAATAATTAAAATATAACAATTGCATTTATTTGTGTCTTAAACTTAAATAAAATATAACATAATAATAGTTTTATGCAAGGTTTAAGATGTTGATGTCGATGGAAATGTCTCTTACCAATATATAGGACATATGTCGGAAATGTCAGAAATGTCGAGGGGAAATATTGTAAAAATTAGAAACATTGTGGAAATATTGAGAAATATATGGAAATATGCAATGATATTTTGTAAAATGATAAAAGAAGCATTAGTGCATATTTCTAAACAATTATCTTATTCCTAATCATTATATAAAGCTAAAAAACTAAGATCAGTAACAAATTATTAAATGACGGTTTAGTGATTTATTATGCATTTTGACATTTTTACAAGGTTATCTGAGGTTTTCTTTTCTTATTTTAAAATTTGATTTATTATAAATTCTAATATATTTATTTCACACTAATAAATAGAAATACATTTATTTTTATTTTTTAAATATTAAAGTTATAATGCATTATGTTTTATTATAAATTTAATAAATTGATTCTCTTTTTTATAGTATTAAGATTATGATAAATTCTAATTTCTTAAAAGCTTAATGAATTTATTATGATTTTTAATACTAAATTTATAATAAATTATGATTTAGTATAAAATTTAATAAATTTATTCTGATTTTTTATATTAAATTTAGAATATGATTTATTATAAAATTTAATAAACATTATCTGATTTTAGTAAATATTTAAAAATACTAACTAGTTAATATTTTATTACTTGAAAAATATTTTATGTTTTATATTATAAAGTAATTAATTTATTCTTTTGTTTTTATTTTTTGTTAATTCTTTTTTATAAATATTTTATTTGAAATATTAAATAAAAATTATTAATTGAATAGTTTATATTAATATATTGTATTTTATTAATATAATATACTAATATATTATATTATTAATGTACATTAGTCGACATCCTGTCGAAATAATTGGAAAAACTATCATTTTTTTGTTATTTGGACTGATTTGGTTGACATTTCCGAAATATAGGAAATGTCGATCAAAATAATGTAATTTTTTATATTACCATTTATTTTCATGGTGGTGAGCCTCAACATTGAGGGTGACATTAGCGAAATGTCGCGACATTTGAAACCATGGTTTTTTGCATGTATTAATTTATAAAGGTCAATATAATATGAGTTTTGGATTTCCTAAATGATGACTTATCAACAAAATTATATAATATATATCCTTACATTAATGTGAGAACAGTAAATCTGTATCCAAGTTTGGATGGGATCCCCACTGAGTTCAAATCAGCCCCGCACGAGATTGACCCCCCACAATGTCCCATAGCATATCTCCGCCATGTATTGAGAGCATCTCCCGATAATGACATTATCATTTTTGAGATTATCATTGGGAGATGTTTCCAATACATGGCGGGAGATGTACTATGGGATGTTGAGGGGGGCAATCTTGTGGGGTGCTGATTTGGTCTCCTCCCCACTGAGCATGCCCAACAGCCCATCCCCCTCGTGCATGTCATGGGCCATGGCAAGATGTTCCTAATTCATGGGAGGGATGGGCTGTGGGGCACTGTATATGGGGAGTCGATCCCATCGTTTTTGTCATGTTCCATTATTAAACCAATAAAAAAAATAATAGTTTTACCATTATTAAATAAATAAAAAAAAATTCCCCTAATTTCACGTGTTTTATTGGTATACATAGGGGTTCGCTCTGCCCCTCAAAAACATCCCACAAAATTGGAACGCGATGCGTGTCATGACACACGTGCATTAAGCGAGACGCGTGCAAAACCCATTTTCATGCTGTGAAATGCACCTCCTTTAATTTCTCTCTTGCCCAAAATTGTTCCTTCTCCCATACTCCATTCTACTTCGAACTAAAATCCTTGGCACTGGCCCCCTTTTGTAACCTACTCATTGGCCCTCCAAAATTCTAACATTCACGTATCTCCTTTTTGCGGTTAAAATGGCCCAAAGGCTGAGTTTTTAATTGCAAAAAGAGGCAAGTCCTTAAAATAAGGAGAAGCAAATGTAGCCTAAGGCTTAAAAATTTTTACCATTGCTGAAACCAACTGCCTCTTTCGAGAGAGAGAGAGAGAGTATTACAGTGTAGATACTAATAAAGACAGACGGAATATTGACAAAGATCCTTTAATATTTTATGAGAGAATACATGACTATCATTACAATTACAAAGGGAATTATGATCAAATTCATTTGTCGCAACTGATATCTCAGCTTTGATGGTGCGCAATCCAGCTGGTCTTAGCTGTCAACGACCTTGCCTCCGATTGGAGCAACAGGGTGCTTGAAACGGAGAAGATGAGGAATCTCCAGGGAGGAACCCAGTGAGATTGCTCCGAAGCTCAAGTTAGTATTTTCTTGAAGGCAAGATAAAACCAGATGGCGCAAAGTTCACATACCTTGTTCTTGGGGGACAAGGAACCTTTTATAACCACCTCGTACACTCACTCCTAAGCTTCTATTAGGTCGGGTATGATTATCTCTACGCTCCTGCCAGTTCGGGTGTCATCACCTCTACTGGGACAGAACCGCCACTGCTTTCTTTGTCGGAGCCGTCTCTGCAACTGGAGATGGTGGTAGCAGGTGGCGGTGGCAGGTGGGAGTTGGAGTGCGGCTGTCAAGCGTCAGATCCCAAGTTAGTTAGGTGCGCCGCCCCTGGGTACGGACTTCCTCGGTGTCAAGCGAGGTACGGTTGTTCAGTTTGACGTCCTAGAGGCGAAGTGCTGGAGTGGTGAGTGAGGTGAAGTCTTGAGTTCGGATAGGGGAGTGTCCCGAACTGTCATGGGGCGGGCCAGTTCAGGTCGTTGCCTTGTGTGAGGCTCGGGGTCTAAGAGAGAGTTCGGGCTCCTTGTAGAGAGTTTGGGCTCCTTGTAGGGAGTTCAGGCTCCTTGTAGGGAGTTCAGACTGTTGGTTCCTCCCTTCGATGCTCGCACCTTGGGCACGCTGTTGTGCCGAGCTGTTGCCTTTGCCACGTGTTGAGTTATTACGAGGTCAGGCTAAATCTTCCTTCATCATTTGCCCCCTACTCCTCGTGCTAAGGGTCTTGCCCTAGCGTGGGGAGTTCGCGAGGTGGCAGGTGGATTTGTCTCGTACTTTGAATTTCGGTTGACTGATAGCGTGAGGTGCATTGTCAGGGTTCTTTGGGTTTCTCGAGCGCCCAAAAGACGGGAGATGCACCAACCTGCCTACAAATGCTGACAGATGTGGCAACGTGCGCCTTATTTCAAAAATTCAAAAAGCGCGCCACTGGGAGACATGACAACGCGCGCTTTATTTCAAACTGTGCCGCTGGGGGACGTGACAGCAGGCGTCTTTTCAAAATTGAAAACGTGTCGCTACCGCCTTTAATGTGAGGAGACGTGCGCTTTCAGTTTCGAGAGACGTGTGGCCAGTCACATCTCGGTCTCAGGAGATGTGCAGTCAGTGTGACTGCGGGTCGTTGGATTGGCTTTGATCTGAGCCGTTGATTCTTGGTTACTGTTGGTATAAATAGTGGGGGACCCCAGTTGCTTTGTCACTTCTGCGCTTTGCTTCTTGAGCTCGAGTCCAAGTTTCAGCTCGTGTCCAGGCTTTTAGTTCGCACTCAAGATTTTATCTCATGTTTCAAGTTTCCATAGTCCATTCAAGCCTTTTTCCGGGTGAGTACTTTCCTGGAATCCTTCTCCTCCCGATGTCTAGCTCGGATAGCTCAGACAGTTCTTCAAGGGGGTCTGATGCAGGTTCTACGAACCAAGTTGCATACCCCGACAGTCTTAGTGAACCTGAGGTAGAACTTGAGGAAGAGTTCGAGTCCGTAGGCCGAGTTGCCTCGGGCAATTTGGCGTCCACCTCTCGTCGAGGTTTGATGTTAGACAAGTTTGGCCCCTCGACCATGATGCCCGAGGGGCTTCAATCCCTTATTACCCAGTTTAACCTGCCTGGGGAGTACGCCTACTTCCTACCTTCGGGCAGTTTCCCTTGGGAGCATGATCTTGATGAGATCGTGATATTCCGGGAGCAGCTCACTGTGGGGTTGCGCCTGCCTTTCCACCCTCTCCTTATCGAGGCCATGAACCACTTCGGCGTTACTGTCGGCCAGCTTCACCCGAACTCCATTCGTAACTTGGTGGGGACAATTTCCCTATTTTGCGAACAGGGCTTCCTTTAGACTTAGAGATCTTCTCTTCCAATTTGATGCTTAAGAAGCAAGCGGGTCCTCTTCCCGGGCGTAGGCGGGCGTATTACCTGTCTCCTCGCCCGGGTTTTAAGCTTTTACATGAACTTCCTAACAAGGTCCCGGTATGGAAGCGGGACTACTTCGGGGTGCAAATGTATTGGGGTGGCCGTTTCAGACCAGGTGGGGAATGACCGCCCCTGACTCCGGTGTTACGCTTGATAAAGAGACGGTAAAGGGCCTCCGGCAATGGGCACGGCTTGGGCTAAAATGCCATCAGTATCTGACAGAGGCCAAGCTCATTGCGGCCAGCCTGAGTTCGGGTAAGTTCCTTACTCAGAGGTTTTTTGTTTTTGCTGTTCTTTTGTTTTTTCTAATGCCAAACTCTTTTTGCAGGTGTGATGGACTCAGAAAGGGCTTGTGGTGGGTACTTGTTTCAAGGCATGAAGAGGATGAAGCGAGTCGCCAAATGAACTCGTGCCGAGCTGCCCCGGGATGCATCAGATTTTTTGTCGAGCTCTTTTGCTTTTATCCCTCTTGTTGTCGTTCTTCTGATCACTTGTTCTTTCCTTTTGGTAGGTGAACTCTTCTATCCGTGCCTTGGCGGCCTAGGTGGAAAGGAGCTCAAGGCAGGTATGAGCTGCCGAAGCTGAGGCGGCTGCTCGCGTTGCACAGACCAGGCATGCGAGGTCTTAGAGAGATGCCGAGGCCATGGGAGTAGTGGTGAAGCACATGGCGGACCTGAGGCTGGATCTGCAGCATCAGGTTGAATACCTTCAGGAGGATATTATGGAGAGGACGCAGATCTTTTCCCAAGGCATCGAAGATGCCAAGAAGAAGGCCATCGATGAGTACATTGCCTCGCCGCGCTTTGATGACCTGATGGTGGACTCGTACAGAAGAGGTTTTAAACTGAGCTGGTGGATGACCCAGAACACGTACCCCGAGCTCGATATCAGTGCCATATCCACTTTGCGCATAACTTAGGAGATGGCCAATGCTACTGATGGTGAGCCAGATTCCGAGGGCGAGGTAGGACCTTCGGGTATCGTTTAAGTGCCTTCTGATAATGAAGAAGTAGCTCTGGGCCTGTGAAATGTATTTTTTTTTTAAATGTACACTCCCTTATTTTGAAATGGAATCTTTTCTTTTGGTTAAGTGTTGGTTGTTCTTTCTCCCAAACTGACCGTATTTTCCAAACTAACCATATGCCTTATCTGTTTCTTGCCCGTGTTACTGCACTTGTACGGCCTGTTTTGGTGTTAATACTTAGTTTCTGAGATGCCGATGTCCCTGTTAATACTTAGTCTCTGGTAGCAATTTTGTCCACTTCACTTGGTGGTCTATAGGTAGTATCGCCTTAAGTTGACGATGTTCCACGCTCAGGGTACTTGTTTGCCCTCTAAGGTTTCGAGCTCGTATGCCCCTCCTCTTTACTCTATAGGGCTCTTCCCAATTTGGTCAAAGTTTGCCCACGCCGGGCTCGGGTACCTTGATCTTACGGAGAACCAGGTCGCCAACGTGGAAGCTCTGCTTCTTTACTCTGGCATTGTAGTATCGAGCTACTTTTTGCTGGTAGGCCATTGTCCGGATGTGCGCGAGGTCTCTTACCTCATCCAGTAGGTCGAGGTTGGTACGTAACTCATCTCTGTTTGTCTGATCGTCATATGCTTCTAGTCGTAGTGTAGGTATTTCAATTTCCGTTGGGATTACCGCTTCAGTGTTGTAGGTGAGGTTAAAGGGGTCTCTCCTGTGGCGGTTTTTTCCGTAGTTCGGTGAGCCCATAGAACACTTGGTAGCTCGTCCGCCAACAACCCTTTAGCTCGGTCTAGTCGTGCTTTCAGTCCACAGAGGATGGCTCTATTCATTACTTATGTGTGACCGTTTGCTTGTGAGTGTGCGACCGATGTGAAGTTCTGACAAATTCCCATATTTTGGCACCATTCTTGGAACTTGATATCCTCAAATTGCTTGCCATTGTCGGAGATCAGTACCTGAGGTAGCCCGAAGTGACATACTATGTTTTTCCAAAAGAAGTTCTGTATGTTTCAGGCTATAACTATTGCCAGAGGTTCAGTTTCCATCCACTTTGTGAAGTAATCTACTGCCACCACTAGGAACTTTCTCCCACCTGTTGTTGGCGGGAATGGCACCAGGAGGTCGATGCCCCATTGTGCAAAGGGCCATGGACTGGTGAGGTACTTGATGTCGACAACAGGCTGATGGTGGACATTGGCATGCTTCTAGCACTTGTCGCATTTTCTGACGAACTCGACAGCTTCTACCTTCATCATTGGCCAGTAGTATCATTGTCAAAGTGCCTTTTGGGCGAGGGTTCTGATCCCCAGGTGTCCGCTGCACAAACCTTCATGAGTGTCGCGGCGTACGAGCTCGGCTTCGGCAGGTCCAAGCAACGTAGGTAGGGGAGCGTGTAGGACCGTCGGTACAACCGTTCGTCTATTATGACGTATTTGGCTGCCTGGCGCTGCACCCTCTTGGCTACATTGCGGTCCGCAGGGAGGGTTCCATCTAGCAAGAAGCTCGCGAGTGGGTCGATCCAGCTCGGTTCTGCTTCAAGGACGGGAGCGACCTCCTCTGCCCTACCGAGAATGCTAGGCCGAGGTAAGTTCTCTATGTACATGGTTTTCATGGTGTTGTGACTTGTGCTGGCTAACCGGGACAGGGCGTCGGCCTTAGTGTTCTTTGACCTCGGGATTTGCCTGATGAAGTGTGACTCGAAGTTGAGCAGAGCCTCCTTTACTTTTGCCAAGTATGCGATCATAGAGAGCTCGGGTGCTTCGTATTTGCCCGTAACCTGGTTGACCATGAGTTGGGAATCATTGTAGATAACTATGTGCTTTGCTCTTACCTTTTGCGCTAGGTTCAGCTCGCCTATTAGTGCCCCGTACTTCGCCACGCTGTTGGATGCCGCAAACTCAAAGAGTAGTGCGTATTCCAATTTCGTGTCACTCGGGCTGCGTAGGACTATTCCAGCCCTACTAGTTCGAGGAGTCCTCTACGTGAAGGATCTAGGGCTTGTCATCCCAATTCGCGTTTGGCCTAACCAGGAGAGATGCCACACTGGCTGCTACTTCACAAGGTACAGACTTTATTGGCTTGGGAGCTCTGGGATCACCAGAACTAGGGATCTCGGGCTCAACCAGCCCAGGGGCTTCGAGACTGAACATGCACTAGACGATAAAATCTACTAAGGCTTGGGCCTTAATAGCAATTTGTGGCTTATACTAGAGGTCGTACTCGCTGAGCTCGATGGCCCACTTCGTCATCCGACCGGAAACCTTGGGCTTGAGTAAGACTTGCCTCAGAGGTTTGTCAATCAAGACGATGACGGTGTGAGCCTGGAAATATGGGCGGAGATTCCAAGTTGCAATTAATAGTGCGTATGCTAGCTTTTCTATCTGCTTGTATTTCGTCTATGCTCCCTGCAAAATTTTACTAACATAATAGACGGGCCGCTGGACCCGATCTACTTCTTTTATTAGTACAGTTCTAAGACCTCACCCTCCTCGGGCCTGGCTAAGGTTGGTACAGTAGCGAGGTAGCTCTTTAGCTCGTCGAACGTGAGCTGGCAGTCTCGGGTTCATTCGAACCCTTTGCCTTTGATTGCCTTAAAGAAAGGCAGAAAGTGGTCTGCCGATTTGGACATGAAGTGGCTCAGAGCGGCTATGCGGCCATTTAGCCTCTGAACTTCTTTTACTTTTTGGGGTGGTCTCATATCTAGGATGGCCTTTATCTTGTCCGGGTTGGCCTCAACACCGCGCTGGTTGACAATGTACCCTAGGATTAAAGAAAGGCAGAAAGCGGTCTGCCGATTTGGACATGAAGTGGCTCAGAGCAGCTATGCGGCCATTTAGCCTCTGAACTTCTTTTACTTTTCGGGGTGGTCTCATATCTAGGATGGCCTTTATCTTGTCCGGGTTGGCCTCAATACCGCGCTGGTTGACAATGTACCCTAGGAACTTACCCAAGGTGACACCGAAGACACATTTGTTGTGGTTCAGTTTTATCCTAATTTGACGTAGAATTTCGAAGACGGAATCTAAGTCTTGTATTAATTCCTATGAGAACTGCGTCTTAACGACCATGTCGTCTACATAACATTCTATTTTCGTGCCAATTAAGGGCCAAAACAGTTTATTTACAAGTCTTTGGAAGGTCGCCCCAGCATTCTTCAGTCCGAAGGGCATGACCTTGTAGTAGTATAGGCCGAACTCGGTTATGAAGCTGGTTTTTTCCTCATCGGACTAGTCCATCCTGATTTGGTTGTAGCCTGAGTAGGCGTCCAAGAAGCTTAGCAACTCATGTCCCGAGGTCGCATCCACTAGGCGGTCAATTCTAGGAAGAGGGAAGCAGTCTTTTGGGCAAGCTCGGTTCAGGTCGGTGTAGTCAACGCACATGCGCCAGTTGTCATTTGCCTTTTTCACCAGTACTAGGTTGGTTACCTAGCTCGGGTAATGAACTTCCCTTATGAAGTCCGCTGCGAGGAGCTTTTCGACCTCCTCGTCGACTGCCCTCCAGCGCTCTGGGACTAACCGTTTTCCTTTTTCACCAGTACTGGGTTGGCTACCCAGCTCAGGTAATGAACTTCCCTTATGAAGTCCGCTGCGAGGAGCTTTTCGACCTCCTCGTCGACCGCCCTCCAGCACTCATGGGCTAAGTTGCGTTTTTTCTGTCTAATGGGTATGACTACAGGGTCAGTGTTAAGTTTATGAGTTATAAGGCCAGGGTCAATACCGGGCATATCGGTCGCGGACCATGCAAAAATATCTAAATTTTGAAGTAAGAAACTCACCAGTTCGGTTCGTAGAGGCTCCTTGATGGAAGCACCGATCTGTAGCGTTCGAGCCGGATCCGTAGATGAGGTTGGGATTGCGACCGTTTCCTCTGTGGGTGAAGCTCGTTCCTCGCCCTGCTCCATAGGCCGCTCCAGCTCGAGGTCGTCGGCTGCCTTGGTTTTTCCCTTCAGGGCGGAAACATAACACTTGCGGGACTCAAGCTAGTCGCCCCGCGCTACCCCCACACCAAAGTCTATGGGGAACTTCATTGCCAGATAGTAGGTGGAGACCACTGCCCGTAGAATATGCATAATTGGCCGCCCTATTATGGCATTGTATGGATAGGGGGTTGCGACCACCAGGAAATCGTGGTTGAGTCTGACTACACAAGGCCATGTGCCGACTTCCACAGGTACTGTTATCTTCCCAAGGGGCCTGACTTCCTCTCCGCTGAAGCCCAACAGAGGAGTGTTTGCGGGCTTCAGCTCGCTTCTCTGCAACTGTAGCTGGTCAAATGCCGACTTGAAGAGGATGTCCGTTGAACTACCTGAATCCACAAGTACGCACCTGACTTCGAAGTCGCTGATCCTTAGTTTTATGACAAGCGCATCATCGTGGGGGTAGTGGACACCTTGCGCATCGTCTTCCGTGAAGAAGATCGGTTCTTCTGTCTTCGGCCTCTTTGGAGGGTTCTATTCTTCTTGGGCTGCCTTGTGAACTAACGTCCGGGCTGCTATCGAAGTACACCCTGCTACCACCGAACCTCCCACTATCACATGGATGGTTCCCCGAACTGGCCTCTCTTCCGGAGGCTGTCGTTGCAACGCTTTGGCTGGTCTGCTGCTGGATTCGGGGGCATCCTTTCCATGCTCCCCTTGCCAACCTGCCTTATTGTTATTATTATTATTATGCTGTACAAAATTTCTCAAGTATCCGTGACAGATGAGTCCCTCTATCTCATCCCAGAGATTATTACACTGTTCGGTACTATGACCGCGATCTCTATGAAAACTACAGTACAAATTTTTATTTCTCTCATTTGGATTCCCCTTTAGGCGAGGTGTCCACATTACGTATGGGGTGTCTTTGATCGTCATCAAGATCTCAGTTCGCCTCGTGTTTAACAGCATGTAATCCATCCAAACTGCTAAGGGAGCTCGGGATGGATGGCTTGGCTTCGCCTCCCGGGCTGGGTTTCTTCTATCACCTGGGTTGGAGGGCTCACCTTCTCTTTTCCTTTTCTCGACCCCACCTTCGGTCCTTTGGTTGATCTCTTCCTCTGTTCTCATGAACTTGTCCGCGAGTTTGAGGAATTCGGCCACGGTCGCGGGCTGGCTGGCACCATGTGCCATTGAACTCCTTGTGCATTACTCCTCTCTTGGCCGCCGCGAGCTGTACCGCGGGGTCTAATTGCGGTATTTGCAAGCACGCTTCATTGAACCGCTTGATGTAGCCCTAGATGGATTCTTCTTCTCTCTAGACTACTCTGAAGATGCTTTCCTCGGTTCTAGGGCACCGCTTGCTGATAACGAAGTGTGCGGTGAAGACCTGCATGAACTGGGTCCAGCTTCTTATTGACCCGGGGGCTAGGTTCCTATACCAGGTGCAGGCCACCCCCTGAAGGTGGTGGTGAAGGCCACGCACATGCATGATTCACTGGCCCTAGCGAGGTGCATTTGAGACTAGAAAGCATCGACGTGGTCGTTGGGGTCAAAGGACCCATCGTACTTGTCCAAAGGTGGGAGCTTGAAGTCTCTGGGCATGGGGACTACCAGGAGTTCTGATGCGAGGGGGGAAGGAACTGAGAGAATTGGGGCAACTTTTACCTCATCCGAGCTCATCTCTTCCTTACCTCTGAGCTCAGGCAAGACACGGGTGGCAGTTCGGCGAATTCGTCGGCGCCTTCGTTGTTGAGCGGGCCTGGTACTAGCGTTGCTGGCCTCTGTGTTGCCAAGCTCGACAGGCCCAGAATGTTGGTAGTCTACTGCTAGGGCGTTGAATCGGTTCTCTATGAGCGGGAACTCAGGCTTGGAGCACCGAGGTGCTGACTTTGTAGTCGAGGTTCTCAACCCGCCTGCGAGCTGCGAGGTGGGGGTGATTTTCCTTTCCCTTCGGCTTGGGGATGAGGCCTAGCTATTAGGGGGTTCTGGAGTTGGGAGGCTTCTCCTTGGTGAGGGCATCCACCCTGAGAGGAGGCCTCAACCGGCTTCGGAGCAGGGTGCCGAGGTGGAAGCAGTGACTGGTTCAGGGGTAGTTGGGGGAATTGCTGCTGATAGTGATGTTGAGAGAGGTGGTGTAGTACTTGGTGCTGCTGGAGTTGATGCTGCTGGAATTGTTGCATTTGGGCTTGCATTGCCCGCATGCATTGCATCAGGTCGTTAAACTGGTTCCGGCGGGTCGCCAGGGGGACAGCAGTTTAGCAAAAGTTGTTTCGATAGGGAGTGGAAGAGGGACGTTCATGGCAGGAAGGTTTACGGGTGCCCCTGTTTGTGGCGCATTCAAGCTGGGGATCCCATTCACCGGAAGGGGGATGGTGAACTGTCCGATGCACACCCCGGGGACTTGGAGTTGTTCCCCGGTGGTGTTCGTCTCTGTGTCATGTCCGGCATTGCTGGAAGAAGCCATGAGTGTTGGAATTTTTGGAAGAAGAGGAAGTTATAAGAGTTTTAGAGGGAGGCTTTTAGAAGCGTTCCCACAGACGACACCAATTGATAGTGCACAATCCGGCTGGTCTTAGCTGTCAATGACCTTGCCTCCGACTGGAGCTGGTCTTAGCTGTCAATGACCTTGCCTCCGACTGGAGCAACAGGGAGCCTGAAACAGAGAATATGAGGAATCTCCGGGGAGGAACTCGGTGAGATTGCTCCGAAGCTCAAGTCAGTATTCTCTTGAAGGCAAGATAAAACCAGATGGCGCAAAGTTCACATACCTTGTTCTTGGGGGGCAGGGAGCCTTTTATAACCACCTCGCGCACTCACTCCTAAGCTTCTGTCAGGTCGGGTATGATTATCTCTACGCTCCTGCCAGTTCGGGTGTCATCACCTCTGCTAAGATAGAACCGCCACTGCTCTCTTTGTCGGAGCCGTCTCTGCAACTGGAGATGGTGGTAGCAGGTGGCGGTGGCAGGTGGCCGTTGGAGTGTGGCTGTCAAGCGTCAGATCCCAAGTCAGTCAGGTGCACCGCCCCTGGGTACGGACTCCTTCGGTGTCAGGCGAGGTACTGTTGTTCAGTTTGGCGTCTTGGAGGCGAAGTGCTGGAGTGCTGAGCGGGGTGAAGTCTTGAGTTCGGATAGGGGAGTGACCCGAACTGTCATGGGACGGGCCAGTTCGGGTCGTTGCCTTGTGTGAGGCTCAGGGCCAAAGGGAGAGTTCGGGCTCCTTGTAGGGAGTTCGGGCTCCTAGTAGGGAGTTCGGACTGCTGGTTCCTCCCTTCGGTGCTTGCGCTTTGGGCGCGCTGTTGTGCCGAGCTGTTGCCTTTGCCACGTGTTGAGTGATTACGAGGTCGGGTCAAATCTTCCTTCATCAAGCTTCAACCATGTCTTTGCAGTAGTAGCAATATAATATTGTCTTCTCGAGCGGGTTCAGATCTGTAAATGTTAGAAAACTAATGAGAAAAAACACACATATATATGTATATATATATGACACGCAGTGAATGCACCTCCGTTAATTCTTCTCTTGCCCAAAAGCGTTTCTTCTCGATACCCCTCCATTCGAAACCCTTGGTGTCAGCCCCCTTTTGTAATCCACTCACCCGACGCCGACAGGTATGTCAAGTGTTCTGTAAGTTTTTCTCCCCACATAAATGAGAGAAAAACTTACAGAACACTTGACATACCTGTCGGCGTCGGCCGGCGGAACTCGACCAGGTTAATCTTTAGTGAGTGGATTACAAAAGGGGGCTGACGCCAAGGGTTTCGAATGGAGGGGTATCGAGAAGAAACGCTTTTGAGCAAGAGAGGAATTAACGGAGGTGCATTCACTGCGTGTCATGACACGCGTCGTATTCCAATTTTTTTGGACGTTTTTGGGGGGGGGGGGGGCAACTGGGCAAGTATGTGGAGCCGTGGGGGGCAGATGCGAACCCTATGCATAGATAAGACTCGTAGACCAGAAGACGTCAGAGTGCCAAAGAGCGAGAGAGATCGAGATAGAGAGCGCCATCCAAGACCTGCTCTGCATTCTGCGAATATCTTGGGTATATCTCTTTGCGTAGATGCAAATTCTTTATTTTCTTGATCCTGATTCGATCGATCTATACTATCTTTTATTTTAAATTGTTCTGTTTCTTTTTTCGTCTCGATTAACTAATTCGTTTGAAAGATTGGGTATATCTCGTTTTACTTTTTGCGATATTTTGCGTTTCTTTGTGCTGGTTCTAATCGGAACTATTAAGGAATAGGTATTTCTTTTTTATGATCCGAAATCGCTGTTTGCTTTCGGGGATTGAATCAATTGCGTGTTTCTTTTTGGACTTGGTTGAAAAATTGCGTTTTAATTGAAGTTTCCCCCCATATTTGTTGCTTTGAGTAAGGGAAAACTTTGGGGGCCTACAGCCTGGTCTGTAGAGATTATAATGTAAACTTTGAAGAATTTTGGATTACTATGCGTTATATTGAAGCGATTGCTTTTGAGTTTTATCTTTGTTATATTCTTTTCTTTTTAAGTTCTGAATGGCAGTTTCTATTCCTATATGTTTTTTTTAAGGTAGAAATTTTATATAAAGACTAGAAGATTAGAGATTACTGTTAAAATACCAATTATTCAGTAGGTAGGTTGATGAAAGTTTTGAAGCACTAAATTGCTTTCTGCCCCAGTTGTTTGGTTTGCAGTGTTGTTTCTATGCGGATTTTTTGTTGCTCGAGAAAGTCTTGGTGTTATCTTGTTGGATAAAATCCATCCCGATTCTCTATATTGAGGGAATCTGTCATTTCCTTTGAGGACTGAATCAAATTTCGTTGTTTCTTTGAATATTTTTTCAGGCTCCAAGGGGAATTGCTGGTCCGGTTGGGGCTGGCTTCTGTAAGTTCATCACGGCTCTAATAAAAGTAACACGTGTTGTTGACAATCGTAAAAGGGAAAAAGAATGCTTTCAAGCTTTCCCTAAGTTCTTGATTGCTTCCCCGTCGTTTCACGGTGGTCGAGGTGCCCTACCTTCAGCTGGTGGGCATCCGGCTGATCTGACTTTCCTTGCTGGTGGGGGGTACTGAGACGTCATCCTCGACTCCATTTCTTTTCAATTTATTTGTTTTGAATTAGACAAGCTTTATCTGTGTAAGTATGGTCACAGTCAAGCAATTTGAAGACGACCTCTGTTTGTGGAAGTATATTGCTGCTCCTGAGCAGCCTAAATGCCCCTGGCTTCCTCTGAAAGGTTAGATCCCCTTATTTTGTATTAAGATCATTTTGCAATCTGTAGTGCTTCTTGCTATATGAATAGTTCTTTTTGATTTTCTTCTACACGAGGGGTAAAGATAAATTGTGAGTCTTCTTCATGGGGGGATTATTGTGGAGTTGGTTGGCTTTCATTCTTATTATCTGTCAATTTACATATTAGACTAAGTATATGTTTGGTATCGATGCTGCAGATGTGTGGGTTAGAAGACACCGTTTTCTCAGAAAATAGTGTTCTTTTTTTTGTTTGCAATCGTTGCTGCCAGATAGGATGTTTTGTGGAGCAACAACAACTTTTTCTGTTTGGTACCAATGCTCTAGGAAATGTTTTCATGTACCCATTATCCAATGCCACATCATTGTCACATCACTGTACTGTTGGCAGCAGCTCCAGGAAATGCCAAATTTGGCATTGCTCCAAGCCATGTCTTCCTGATTTCCGAGGCGTGGTTTGGAGTACCGTTTTTTATGGAAAAATGGTTCCAAACAAATGCCTGTTTCTCGGAACACTTTTTTTCTGGCATGGCGCTGATGTGGCACCATTTTCTGGAGCAACGGCAACGGTGCCAAACAGACACTAAGGGTATATATGTAAGTTGTTATGTGCTAAAAGAAAATTCTATCATAATGTTAGCTATATGACCTGGTTAGGATTTCCTTTTGCTAGATAAAGTTTTCCTGGGGTATTTTGCTAATTACCTTATACTTTTTAATCTTTGTTATTATTATTTTTTTAATTTTATTTCATCATGTCCAAGATCTAAATGTGAATTTATTTTTTGAAAATGAAATTATGTAGAAACTTTAATTGTTGAGAATCATTGGATTGCTAATTAGCATAGATGTTTTAGAAGAGATTTTTCTGCTATTTTTAATGCTAAAACTATACATATATTAATTGAAATTGTTATGGAAGAATATCCATGTTGACATTTTAGTGGGAAACTTGCAATGGCAAATGGATTGTTCTTACTAAATTGATACCATTAGGATTTGTTATAATAGGAATTGAAGCTGTTTTTAATGGCTATATTAAATGGTCAATCATGAGGGTGGGCCTTGGTGCAATGGTTGGGATGCTCCATTGCAACCTGAATAACTGGGGTTCAAATCTTGGAAACAGCCTCTCTCTAGGTGCAAGGGTAAGGCTGTGTATATTTTTCCCTTCCTAGACTCTGCATTGGCGGAGAGCCTTTTGCTTTACGCTGTCCTCTTTTTTTTTGCCAAGTGGTCAATCATGATTTTGGAGCTTGGAGCTACATTATATGCCAGCTATATGTCCCTTGTGGAAGGTGGGCCCCTTCCCTGATAACGGATAGAATTTCTAAGACATTTCTTGCCATCAATGATTTGAAGAAACATAGCAACCTTAGATAAAAGTTGATATGATTGGTGGGTGGTACTATTGCCATCCAAATGGACCTTTAGATCTGTCTGTTCTATGAATTCAGTAACGACTGCATGAATGCATACTAGAAAGAAACCCTATCACCTCTATAGATAAAAACAATAATTAAACAAGGCAATAACAGCTTTAGAAATCTCCATGGTACGATTGTGATGATAGAGGTTTGCCACTAGCGTCCCATCCATCACTTTGAATTTTCGATTAGTACTTATACTTTGGGCCTGCCTAGTGCCACTTTGGTCCCCAAACTTTAAAATGCAATAATTCAGTACCCGAATTTTTAAAACGTGATAATCTAGTATTTGCTGTTAACTAGTTGTTAACCAGTTGTCAATTAGTACTTGAAAAAGACATAAATGTTCTTCGATTGTCATCTAATTTTCTTTATCAACCATCTAAATGTTGACAAAAAATTAACAGTCCCATATCCTTGCTTGTTCCATTCAAGAAGGTTGGGGTCACGTTTGTGTGGGCATTCTGGTGACCCCAACTAGGAGTGGATTCAAGCTGAATAGTACGAGGCTTGAGCTCAGTTCGCCAAAGTAGTACAAGGCTCAAGCTCGAGTTTCAGCTCAGCTCGAGTCAAGAACTTGTAAGTTCGAGGTCGATTTGAGAAAAAAGTATTTTATAAAAATAAAAAATTATAATATTTTTATTATATATATTATTTTCTAGAAGTTTATATATATATATATATACACACACACACACACATATATATATATATATATATATATATATATATTTTTTTTCGAGCTCGGCTCATTTATTAATCGAGACTATAAATTGGGCTCGAGCTCGGCTCATTTATTAATCGAGACTATAAATTGGGCTCGAACTCGGAAATCGAGCCGAATCGAGCTCGAGTAGCTCGTGAAGAGCTCTGCTCATGGCCACCCTTAACCCCAACTTTTTTGAATAGAAGAGACAAAGATTTGGGACTGTTACTTTTTTGTCAATGCTTGGATGGTTGATTAAGAAAATTAGATGACACTTGAAGGGCATTTGTGTCTTTTTCAAATGTCGCTTAACGGTTGAGTAACAACCAGTTAACGGCAGATACTGGATTGTCACGTTTTGAAAGTTCGAGTACTGAATTGCCTTATTAAAGTTTGGGGACCAAAGTGACACTAGGCCCAACGTATAGGGTATTAATCAGGAATTTTTTTAATAATTAATATAAACAAAAGGAATTCTACCTGCAGCTTGGGAAAATACATTTTAGATTATACTAGGAAAAAATGCCAGTTGTTTAGGCAATGATTTAGTAACGTGGAAGTAACTAGTAAGTGAAGCTGACAATAGAACTTCAGGGAATAATGATATTTTAGAAACCTTGGAGTTTTTTCCTTTTGGAAGGCATAATCAGAGAAGCAATGAGATGGACTTCGCACTAGCAAGGAGATGGAGGAGACTCCTGAAGATTGAGCCTAAAAACGTATGTTCTGGAAGAAGTTTGGACGAGAAGAGAGTGGCGCTGAAGGTAGTAGAATTAGATAAGGGTTGTTGATGCTGGAAGGGAGATGCAAGAGTGAGCATGCGGATGCATCAAATCCAGAGAAGATTGGGAAAATAAATTAGTCAAAATGAACAAGGAAGTAACAGATTGGAAAAGTCTGGAAGAAGAGATTCAACAGATGTTGGAGATTTCAGAAGCGATGCAGATAATCCCCTTCGATGGACAGAAGGATCTGGTGTCTAGCCCCTACTCCTGGTCGGATTTTGCATCTGTCTCGGCAGTAACAAAAAAAGGGCTAGCAGTGGTAGGACAATGGTCGCCAAGTTGCAATGAGAAATCTGTAGAACCAACGACCTTTATTGAAATGAAAATTTTAGGGTTGCCATTCCATTTGTGTCAGATGAAATATTCACCAGAATTGCAAAGATGTCTGGTGGAGAGTTGATGCCTGTGGATGCATCAAATCTTCGTGCAGCATCAATCAGGGTGAGTGGAGCAAGCCAAAATTTATCCTAAGATCCGTAGAAATTTTCTTGGTTGGTCTGGCGTACAAGGTGTGGATTGCTACCTCTGTGGAAACTCGGTGGTAGAAGGGCAGGATGGAGAAGATCATGCTGATGTGGCCAAGAGAGGACCTTGAGGTGACCTTGAAAAGGGGGAAAAGAGAGGGAGATGGAAAGTTTCACAAAGAAGGAAACTGAAAAGGCTGGGAACGGGAAATACGCAACCCAGATTACCTCTGAGTGTGGAATTTCGAAACAACGATTCAAAAGGCAAAACAACTATTTTCAAATCTTATGCTCAGGTGGTAAAGTATTCGAAGGATGAAGGATGAAGGATGAAGATGGGTAGACTCCAAATCAAATGGTAGGTTAGGGGTGGTGACAGGTGGTAGAAAGGGATGAGATAAAATTGGTGGGCCTCCAATTGGGCTGGCCTAGCCACGACATGTGCTAAGTAGACAGGCTAACTGGGTGGTAAAAAGGGGCTTTGATGGGCCTCATGGTATATATTAAGGCCAGGCCCAGTAGACTTAAGCCTGAATAGGGGGCCAAAGTTGAGGTCAGGTGATACTTAAGTGATCACGTGATTGGTAAGAGGAATAGAAAGACAAGGGACCAAAATACTGGTGTATCATCGTCCCAAAACAAAGTCTCAAATAGAAGGGTTGAACTTTTGAAGGCGGAGTATGGGTCAAGGTTTGCTTGGATGCCAAGAATGGTTTCATGTTCTACCAGTCTATAGAAGCCAAATCTAAGGTATAATCGGTAAAAGAATAGGGATGAGACAGTGGATTTTGGGTGGATAAGTCTCAAGCAAGAGAGCACAGAAAAAGTGAATAGTTTTGAATGATCCAGATACGGCAGTGTTCAAAGCAATTACTAGTCACAGATGGTAAAGGAGCAGAAGAAGGTGTGAGGCTGCTATTCGATGAAGAATTCTCTACTTCACATCCTTGGTTCTTAGGTCAGTTTGGAAAAGTCGAAGGAAATTAGATACTAGGTCTGGTGAAGTGAACTCCAAGTCAGAGAACAGGGGAGAACCGTGTCCAAATCGAGACCAAGAACAAGGTGTTTATACTTTATAGGGCCTGCGAAGAAAACCCAAAACATACTAGTAGAGTTACAGACTGCCCTTGTTCCCTAGCTAATTGCCCAGAGGATGATGTTGAAGGTATTAACCACAGGTGAGCTAATTGTCCAGAGGAAGTGAACCCCTGTTTTGACTGCGGTTTGTGGTAAATGTTCCTTCTACTTTTGTGTGTTGTGCCTAAGGTCAGATGAACCCAACCTTGCAGTCTGCCTATCTGCGTGATCAGGGGCAAGAAACAAAGGTGATTGGAGATCTGTCAATGGAAAGTGTAGACAGAGAACTAGGGAGCAATACTTGGGAATTGATTATGGAGTTATTTGAAATCTGGGTGGCCAAAGAGCTGGCTGAGAAGAGTGAAAGGGATGAGGAGTGTGGCACTCCAAGTCCTAGAAATCAGGAGGGAGGTAGGGTTAGTGAAAGGACAAAACTTGCTCTAAGAAAGGTAAAAGGAAAACAAAGAACAAGGGCCCTGAGAGAAAACAGAAGGGGAAGGAGAAGATAGAGCAGTCTAGTAAGTAGGAAGGTGAACTATTAAAGAAGAGAAAGAAATAGCTAAGTAAAGTGGGAAGGCTCAAGTGCGAGGTAGATCATGATAAGGGTAGTGTTGGAAGGAAGGAGAGGAAGAAGTAGGGAGTGGAAGGGTTTTTGATTAGGGTGAGTAGTTGGTTCTTGAATATGGAGGTGATAAGTTGGAATGTAAGAGGATCGGGAAGTTCGAGAAAAAGAGGGGTAATTAGGGATTTGTTGAGGAGAGAAAAGCTAGATATTGTTTTAGTTCAAGAGTCTAAGCTAACAAAGCTGGATACAATATGGGTGAGGAGTATTTGGTTAGTTAGAGACAAAAGCTGGGCCTATTCATAGTCTTGGGGAGCTTCAGGGGGAATCATAATGTTGTGGAAAAATGCAGAGTTGGAGTGTGTTGAGGAGATAATTGGGAAATACTTGGTGTCGATAAAACTGAGAGGAAGGTAGATGGGTGGGGATTGGTATTAACTAATGTGTATGGTCCCACCTCTTATAGGGAAAGGAAGGGACTTTGGGAGAAAATAGCAGTAGTTAGAGGTTTATGGGATGGCCCTTGGTGTTTGCGGAGGGATTTTAATGTAATAAGATTCTTGAGTGAATCAAATAACCTAGGCCATAGGATCAGATCAAGTATGAGAAAGTTTGGCCTCTTTGTAGAAACTTTTGGATTAAGGGACCTACCTATTCAAAAAGAAAATTTTACTTGATCAAATTTCAAGAGGTCCTCATTTGTTGCAAATTAGACATGTTCCTCTTCATAAATGACTGGGAAAGGGAATGGAGGGGATTAACAGTCACAGCCTTGCTAAGACCTCTTTCAGACCATTGCCCAATTAGCTTGGCCCAAGAGAGGGTGGAAAGTGATCCTTGCCCTTTCAGATTTGAGAACATGTGGCTACTTCACCCTGGTTCTTTACCAAAGGTAAAGGAGTGATGGGAGGAGGATCAAGTAGAGTATAGATGGAAGGGATACAAATTCTACAAGAAGTTACAGGTGCTGAATGCAAGAATCAAGATCTGGAATAAAGATGTTTTTGGGAAGATTGAGAAAAAGAAACAAGAGATCCTCAGTAAACTAGAGGAGTTGGATGGTTTGGAGGCTGAAAGAGTCTAGAAAGATAGGAAAGAAAGATGGAAGTTAAAAAAAGGATCTAGAAGAAATTCTAACAAAAGAGGAGGTTAACTGGAGATAGAAATCCAGATGTAAGTGGCTAAAGGAAGGGGACGACACAGGATACTTACATGAGTTCCATCAGGTGGCAAATGGTAGAAAAAGAAAGAATTCAATTTTGAAGCTAGAACGGAATGGACAAATATTGACAAGAGATTATGACATAGCACAAGCCTTTGTGAATCACTTCAAAACATTACGATTGTCTGAGAAGCTCAAGAGAAGGTTTAGAGGATCTGGAATGGAGGGCTGGGAATAGGGAACTATCGGATACTTTGGAGAAGAATTTTTATTTTCAAGAAGTGAAAAATGCACAGCTTTTTCAATGGATCAATCTAAAGCCCCATGGCATGATGGTTTTACTATGACATTCTATCAGGATTGTTGGGAGGTTCTGAAGGCTGAAGGGTGACTTAATGGAAATGTTTGAATAATTCTTTGAGAGGGGCAAATTTAATTCAGGAGCAAATGCAACGTTCATTGCTTTGATTCCAAAGAAAGGGGATGCAGTTTAGCTGAAGGACTTTAGACCTATAAGTTTGGTGGGAAGTATGTATAAAATTATATCTAAGGTATTGGCCCTCAGAATACAAAGTGTACTCCCTTCACTGATATCATCAAATCAAGGGGCCTTTGTTTCCAGGAGAGAAATTGTGGATCAAATTTTCATTGCCAATGATTGTGTAGAGTATAGTAAAAGGGAAAAGCAAAAGGAGCTGATCTACAAGTTGGATTTAGAAAAGGCTTATGACATGGTAGATAGGGAGTTTCTTACTTAAGGAAATTGTAATTGAAAGGGCTTTGGAGAAAAATGGTATAGATGGGTGAAGGGATGCATCTCCTCATGTCTTTTTCAACTCTGGTGATTGGAGTAGCTAGGGGTTTTCCCTTGCCCCCTTTTCTTTTCACTTTAGTGGCTAATGTTTTGAATGATATGACTGTAAGAGTAGATGCTAACAATTTACTTAAGGTTTGGAGAGTTGGAAGAGGGGAAGTGGTGGTCACACATCTACAGTTTGTAGATGACATCATTTTATTTTGTGAAGGGAAAACAAAAGAGCTTATAAATCTAAAGAGGCTTGTTAATAAGTTTGAGAGAACATCCAACTATAAAGTAAATTGGGGCAAGAGCTGTGTGGCAGGAGTGAATCTAGGAGTGAAGAGGTGGATCTTCTAGCTAAGATTTTGGGGTGTGAAGTGGGGGGATGGCCGTTACAATACTTGGGGCTACCTTTGGGAAGGCATCCAAATTCAAATAGCTTTTGGTACCCAATGATTGAAAGATTTACCAAACGATTGGCAAGTTGGAAGAGAAACTACATTTCATTGGGGGGGAGCGTAGTAGGATAACTTTCATTAAGTCGGCATTGGATAATTTACCTGTGAATTTCCTATCTACCTTCAGAATACCAGTGAAAGTGGCAAACCAACTAGAGAACATTATGTTGGACTTCTTGTGGGAACTAGGGGGCATTAAGAAGGATCGCCTAGTGAAGTGGTAGGTGGTTTCTAGAAGTAGAGATGGTGGAGGTCTGTGGAGATTGCTGATGGAACAGGATAGACTATGGCAAAGAGTGATACACTTACACAGGTTGCCTTCTCATTGTTCTCCTTGGAAAACTATTCATAGTATTTTGCCTTCTATTCTTCCTTCAAATTTGATGCTTGTGCAAGAAACAAAGTGCAATTTTGGGAAGATGTTTGGGTTGGAGAGAATCCCCTTAGTGATAGGTTATCTTCAATTTATTCACTCTTAGAGAATAAAAGAGAAGCGGTCTCGTCGGTTTTTATTGATAATTCATGGGACTTGGGATTGAGGAGAGGGCTAAGAGAGTTGGAAATGGTGATGATGGATGAACTTGTTTCTCTTTTAGGGTCGACCATTTTGGATCAATCTAGTTCGGATAGTAGAATTTGGAAACCATCCATTCTTGGTGTGTTCACTTCTGCATCTTTCTATAATGTTCTTCAGTCAATAAACCTTGTGGGGAACTTTCTTTCAAAGGAGGTATGATATAGTCATGTACCTCCAAAAATTTGGGCTTTTTTCCGGGAGATGGTATGACAAAAAATCAATACTCTGGATGTGTTTCAAAAAAAGAGGCCAAATTTTTGCCTCTCACCCCATGTCTGTAGGTCTTTGGTTCTGGCGAGACGATTACACACTTATTTCTCTCCTGTCCTTCTGTACTTTTTATTTGGACTTGGTTCTCTCTCAGGTGGACCCCTCCCTTGGACATGGTGAGCTTATTTAACCCAATTCTTTTCAGACAACCAAAAAGGCATGGAAGATTATGTAGAGAGCCACAAGAGCAGCTATTCTCTGGTTAGTTTGGGAAGAAAGAGATAACAGGATCTTTAATGGAGTGGAGAAATCCAAGGAGGAAACTGTTGAAAGAATATCTATTAGGACCATTCACTGGTTGAAATCAATTGATTTGTTTAAGGACTTCTCAGCTGAGGACATATACAGAAATTGGAGTGAGGTTGCAGCTAAAACTTCTCTTAGGCCTATTGTGCAGGAAGTGTGGTCCCCATCAACAGAACACAGAATAAAGTTGAACTTTGATGGGAGCTCTAGAGGCAACCCTGGACCTTCGGGTAAAGGGGGAGTATTCAGAGATGGAAATGGTAAAATTGTTGCTATATTTTCGGGACATATTGGAGTTGGTGACTCTAAATTGGGGCTACACCAACTAGAGATAGAAGGAGACTCTAAATTGCTAAGGATGAGCTTGGAAGGAGTACAAATGCAAATATGTAAAGTGCAAAACCTTATATTTTGTATTATTTTTTATGTATTTACGCTGTACATATTTGCATTTTTACTCTTTCCAAACTGAGGCCTAATTAATTGGATGAAGTCAGGCAGTTGGGGAGCCTGGATACATAGACATGTCATAAGGGAAATTTTCAGCATCACAAGGGAGATTGTGGCTTTGTTCAAGTGGACAAGAAGGTCAGCTAATGGACTAGCTGATACCTTAGCTAAACTAGGGATTATGAGGGAGAATCTATTCTGGGCAGAGCGGTAAAAAAGGATTGTAATGGGCTCAACACTCTCTTTCAGGGGTTGACCGTTAAATATGTTATTTCTTTAACTTTGCTTTAATGAAGCTGCTGTTTCCAATCAAAAAACAAAAAGAAGGCAATGTCAGTCATATGGCATAAAGATAATGAAGGAATTCTCTGAACATGGTTGAACTAAATTTGTTCTATTAGTTAAGAGAATAAGGGAGGCTTCTGTTTTCTGTGTGACACAGAAAAAACGACTTCTAAACATCTCTGCTCAACTGCTAACATGTTAATCCTAGAATGTCGTCTTTAAAGATCGCAACATGACACTTTAATTTGGTGTACCTACTGGTCTTGGCTATCACTTATTCAAATGATTCGCTCTATTCTTAAACTTGTGAATATTTTGCCAGGCATCAAGGTCCCTCTTTATTGGTTGGGTAGCCACTCTGCTGTGGACAATGGTATCCCAGTGGATTTTTCATGCATTCCAGAAGAGCAAAGCTTATTGGATTCTCTTCTTCTTGCTCAGGTGTATGTTTATAAGAGTATTTTCTACCCCAAAAAGTTAGTGTCAAATCTTGTTTCTTAGCTTTACTATTCTTCTACCTGCAGTGGGAAGACCGCACCTGGAAAGGTCTATTAAGATATGACATTACAACCTGTGAGATGAAGGTGATCGTTTTAGTTTGTAGTGTATCTTATTCCATTTTCTTTTTAATTAGAAGATGAAGCAAGTGGCCTAAAAGTTTGAGGACCAGTGCAGGTTATTGATGGTAAGAAAAAGTTTATTGCTCAGTTCAATGAGGGATATCTGAACCCTTTTCCAGAACTTGAGGAGAGTAAATTCTTCAAGAAAGAAGACCATCTTAAATTTAACTGTATGAGAATGCAGAGGGAGGCACTGCTCTTTTGTGTTAAAAGTGGAGAGAAAACAAATCCCGAGTTTGTTCATTCATCTACAATTCCTAATGATGCTACCCTGGTTATTGTTAATGTAAGCTTAAAGTGATTTTTGAACACTTTTTTTTTTTTTTTGATATATTGTAACTTCTATTGTTATAGCAAATGTGAAATGCCTTACATGACAATTAAAAATTAGTTGTCATGTATATTGCTGAGAACAGAGATTTCTTCTGCCTGAGGTATGTTTTGAAGGTCATTGATACACTGTTTCTATCTGAATGTTTTCAAGGTCAATCCTGTTGAGTACGGCCATGTATTCCTGGTACCATGTGGCATTAACAGCCCCTCACGGTGCATGGATTCAAGATCGTTAGAGATGGCGATTCGGGTTGCTGTTGAAATAAACAATTGCTGTTTTCGTGTTTCCTTTGACTACTCTCCGTCAAATGCTAGTAGTTTATACTTCCAGGTAAATAGGGTAACCTTGTATTATATATTTTCTTTTCTAAGCTGCTAAAATTATCACCGTTAATGTAAGTCTTGCCTTTGAAATTGTTCTGTTTAACTTCTGAATTTTGTAAAAATTTATCAGAGACCGCTACAAGTTCATAGTTATTATATCTATTTAACGTGCTGATACCATGCTTTTATGCTTAATGTTTTCCTTTTTACTTGTTAAAGCTTATTATCAGTTTTCCTATGTATATATTGCCAAGCTTAATTAAGTTTATAACATTCATGTATTTTAGAGTCTTCCATAAAATGTATACCCTGTTAGTTTTTGTGCAGTATCAAGTGACATACCCAATATGTGTATTACATGTTACGGTCTGCATAGTGCATACATGGGTGTTTTGGTACCATAGGTGAAAAGAAGAGTGTATTCCTGAAAAGAAGGGTGTTTTATTTATCAAACTTATTTTTGTTTCATATGATGGATATATAAAATTGGAGATATACCCAATTTTTCTACAATTTTTTTTTGTTTTGCTATGTATTATATTTTCATTTATTTATGAAATCTTGGGTTGACTCATTTGACGAGACTTCTGCTTTTCTTTTTGTTTTACAAATATTGCAAAGAAGGTGCTTTTCTTTTTACGTTAGACAAGTGTTAGACGAGACCTCTTCTCCTTTCCCACTTTTTCATGCCAAAATTGTGAGACCCCACTTCCCAAAGATTGAGAACTTAAATACCAGCTTTTCCCCATCCCATCTCCATGATATCACGCAAACCAAATGTGGGAAGGGAAGAATATTCAAGAGTATTTCTTTTTATCCCTCGACTTGCCATAAACCAAATGTAGCCTTTAGTGTTAGGTGTTGTCTTTGTTTTCTGGAACTTGGTTCAGTTTATTGAGCTGTTAAGTAATCATCTAGATTTTATGAGATCATATTAAAGGGGAAAGGGCTTCCTTGGCGTTTTGATATATTCTACTCATTGTCTGACTAGGGATTTTTTACACATGGATTTCTGAAATGGCAACTCCAGTATTCTGAATCATCTATATAGTAGGGAAGCATGTTGATTTCTCTACATAAATAGACCATGAAAGTCGCGGCTCTGATTGATGCTGAAGTAAATGATCTTTGAATGACGAAACTAAGAATCACAGGGGTGACGCCAGATCAGATTCCTTGATCAATCCAAGTCTTTGTTGATGGAGCTTGGTACAAGGTGTGGGTAGCAATGGGACCTGAAGCGTCGTTGTGGAGGCTGCAGCAAGAGGTTGAAGATGACACTGATCTGGCAAATGGTGGTATACGTGGAGGAAGAAGATTGGGTGGTGAGGAAATTTGATCAGAGGAGATTTATGTGGGAAGTGAATAGTCAAAAGTGAGGAGGAAGCTCGAGGGTCACTTGGGAGGGGAATTAAAGTTAAATAAGATTGATGTTAAAGGACAAAAAGGGCCATGTTAGACCCAATTAGGGGTAGAGGCAGTTCAAATGAGGAGAAGATTTTGGGTAATTTGGGTGTTCCCTCTGAACGAGTTGGAAGGAGCCTTGCTCTTATTAGCAACTCGTTCAAAAATCCCAACGAGTTTGCTCTACGCCAAGCCGAGAATCAGTTTCTTGGTATTTTGAAATCCGAAATTTCTGGGTCGATCTGAACCATACCAGATTTGAATCCCTAATCTAATTTCAGTCCAGCTGGTAGACCAGCTGATTCACTTAATCTAATTTCAGTGAGCCTCAGCCCCTGCCCCTGCCCATTCTACTTTCCCATGTGAGCCTCCATAAATATCATACGTTTCTCCTCGTGCATTCGTCACCGGAATTCGAAGCATCTCCTCCAAAGTCTTCCCAGCTTCCTTGCCAGTCTCCATGTCTACGCCCACCTGTGCGTATTCAGATACACGTGCCTCGCCACATGTAACCCTACCAACCACGTCACCATCTTCAACTTTCATCTTCCCAAACCAGAGCGACATTTCCACTTCTTACCCTGCCCATTCTACTTTCCCATGTGAACCTTCATTTTCATAATATCATACATTTCTCCTTGTGCAATCGACACCGGAATTTGAAGCATCTCCTCCAAAGTCTTCCCAGCTTCCTTGCCAGCCTCCATGTCTACGCCCACCTGTGCTTATTCAGATACACGTGCCTCGCCACATGTAACCCCACCAACCATGTCACCATCTTCAGCTTTCATCTTCCCAAACCAGATCGACATTTCCACTTCTGAGGCCACCCACATCCTTAGTTAAAGATTACTGCTTATTACGATGAAACCTAGGAAACTACCCTAGCTTCGCCTTGGTGCCTTGAATGGTGCTTTCTATTAGTTTCTCCTTGGATTTTGTAGAACCTTGAAAAATATAATTGTTCCTTTCTTCGCAAACCATCCACAAGGTTGCTGCTCTAGTGGTTCTCCACAAAAACCTTCCTCTCTTCTCGGTTGTCTAAGAAAGCTAGCATCAAACAGAGCTGCAACAAAAAGAGGGGACCACCTGCAACCAAATACTAGAAACAACATATGTAGTTTCGAAATTAACATTAATTTTGTGTAAGAGATATAAGCAAAAATATTATCTATATCAGTCCTCTGCATTTTTTTTTCCTGTGTTAATCAGATCAGCCAATTCTTGATTATGTTAGCTATGTGTAGGGATGACTTGACCGATCTAAACAAGTAATCTTCTAGATGGGCTTTGTCAATTCAATTTTGTACCCTCTATCTGCTGGGCATACTAAAACTTCATTTAAAAGAGCCATTATGCAGAATTCCTCTGGAAAAATAATGGTGTAAGTAGCTAAACTTGTTGATTTAAAGTTGGTAATTTTTGTTTTATTGAGGACAAGAAAAAATAGAGACCCTTGTTCTTTTAAAGGAATTGTGCTAGCTTTTTATCAGTATGTCGCTTGGTTTAGAAACTTTTATATACATCATTTATTGACCAGATATTAAGCAGACAAAGATGATTTGGGTTAATGACCTACTTATCTTTGTTGAGGGATGTTAGTTCTTGGGTGAGCAAGGAGGCATATGGAGCATAAAAAAAGTAAAATGTGAGAATTGATCAGTCTAAAACGTGTTCTTATTTTTCAATTAATGGGCTAGATTAAAAGTTGAAAATGTTTCTTCTATTTGATAGGAACAATGAAAAGTTTCCATTTATTCATTCTCTGTCTTTAGATGTTTGCTTCCAAAGAGCTTTTAAGAGTATCCAAGGCATTCTCCAATGAAATACCAATTGTGGCATTAAAATCAGATTCAGCTGACATTCTTTATGAGCCTGCCTGAACAGGAAATGAAGCACACGCCTTTTGTACATCCAAACTATCTATCCTCAATCTGTAATAACTTACTAGGTTGATAAAACATACCATTTTATCTGATTTCTATGTTGTTGATAAAAATAAAAGAAACATACTATTTTATCTTTTTTTTTTTTTCTGTTACACTTGCAAAACAGACTCTATCAGTTAAGGCATTCTTCCTGTGGAGACTTAAAATTCTGAACCTGGATGTCAATCTGTTAAAAGGCTAATATGAAGTAAATCAAATGGGAGGGGACAAGGTAGTTGGACAAGTTTAACCCTAACCCTTTGTTCCACCTTCTAAACTGCAATACCTCATTGCTTGAAAAAAAAGCCTTTTGGGGCATGCCTATGAGTTCCCGCTCTCTTTAGAAAGTCCCAAATCATTCAATTCAGTCAACTCTAGAAGCCAAGTAGAGCATGTAAGCAAGTATTTGTTCCACGTATTAGGTATTGTTATGTAGGATGATGTAATTTGTTTCTTGTCAAAAGACCAATGCAAATACTATATAATGAATTAGCTTATGTTTCATCGAATGTGGGATCCAAGGTTTGGCTACTTACCTATGTACAACTCCATTCTCATAAAACATGAGAGATCATGTATAATAATTACCGAGATTTCTCTATGTTTCTGAAAAACATGAAGTTCCATGTTATAGATAGGCTTCTAGCAGCTATAATGAAAATCTCAATGTCTCCCCTTGTACTGTAGGCTTGTTACTTTTCAAATCCCTTGCCCGTGGAGCTTATGCCAGTTGTTACTTTATGTGGTCCTTGGCAAGAGAGAGGCATGCATATCCAAGAAATCTTGAATTATCCTGTTAGGGTTCTCTCAGTCAAGGGCACTGGTACTTTGAAATCCCTGATCAAGGTGGTTGCAGAGATTTGCTCCAGTTTGCAGGAGCAGGAGATTCCATATAGTCTGTTGATGTCTGATCATGGCACAAAAGTGTTCCTGTTTCCTCAGGTAAAGCAGCCTAGCCTTTATAAACTGAAGCTTGAGATTTTGTTCCCATGGTTTGTCTTAGAAATGGAACCATAAATATTGGCAAATACCCCCTTAATTAGATTTTCCAGAGTGTTTTATTTAAATAGTGACTTGTGGATTGGATAAAATACAGCTGCACACGTTGGAAACCAGTGGCAGCCTTTCTGCTTGGGAGTGTGCAGGTCATGTTGTGTTTAAGGCGAGGTCTGGTTATGACGAAGCCACTGAGGAGGATGTGCTAAAGCGTTTGGGTGCTTTCTCACTCAATGATGAACAGTTTGGGCTAGTGAAGCAGCTTTGCTGCAATGTTGCATGTAAGCTTGCGTAATGGGGCCTACCTTACATATTAATGTATGAATTATAAATACAAATAACTATAAACATATTCCAGGGTGCTAGTTTGAGGACTTGGATGCTCAATAGTTTGAGTTGTCTGTGTTTAATAGGCCTATCTTTTTTTTTTTTTAGTATTTTCATGTTTGCACTTTAATACTCGGTAGCTATTTTTGCCCCTTACAAGCCCTCTGTTATTGTATCTACTCGTGAATGGTGAATCTGGCCTCTTGAGTTTGAAATTGCTATTTGATAGTGTATGCAGGACTTCTTACTAATAGGAAGATTTGTGCTTAAACTATCATTATGCGTTGTATTATTTAGATGTCTTTGTGGTAAAAACGTAATAAGTCATTAGCATATTAAGTACTGAACAAATGTAAAAAATGTAATAAAAAATATCTTTTGATTGTTGTCCAGTGGAGACCCTGCATTCAAACCCACTTTGATTAAGGAAAAAACAAAATATCAATTTCCAGGTCCCCCTCCCGCCCCAGAGGATGTGACCCTACCTTGTTTTGCTTATAGAACAGGCCAAATTGACAAGGTTTGATGGGTATGTGCTTGACATATGAATTAAGGTTTAAAGATTTATGAAAGTTTATGCTCTTAAAAAATCTTTGTTTTATGATTCACCTTTATCTCTCCCACGCTACACTACTTCCCAATCTCCTATATTCAGAAAATTTTCGAGGTCTTGCCTTTCAAAAATCGTGTAAAGTCTTTTCCCATAATGGGTTTGTATATGTTTTTCCAAAATTTCTGATAAGATGTTTATTTTGTACTATTGTATATTCTGTATTTGGTTTCAAAATTCAATTTGGCAATTAGTGATATCGGAAATTGAATAAACCTAAATTGGTCATAATGAGGGGTTTTTTACGAGAAATTTTATTTGGGAATTGGGTTTCTGTGAGTATTTGATTTTTTTTTTTTTTTTGTCTGTATTGGGTGGAGAGTTGGTATCAAGAGGTGGATATTAGAGATGAAGATAGAGACTAGAATGGGTGGTGGGTTTTGGAACGGTGAGGATAAAGTGAGCACTGTCGGGCCTGAGCTGTTGGGACTGACCAGAATTTGCAAAACAAGCTTACGAACCTCATCGAGGGATTTTCGGCTTGTTTTGTGACCATAATTGTAGGAATGCAAACTTTGGAGAGATCGAGATGGATATTGCAGATAGCCGAATGGGAAATGGAGAAAATAAAAACTAAGCATACCCCTATTGTTTGACCATTGTCTAACGTCATTCCTACTGTTTTGGTAAATAACCATTGCCGTTAAAATATTGATGGAAGGGCTGAAATGCCCATTTTATCCTTAACTTGAATGGGAAATTCCGCCAGTTTTGCAATGGCTTCCAAACCCTGCAACATGATTGTCTTCGGTCTAGTTTTTGCAGTAGATTCTGAAACTCTGTAAATCAACCGAAAGGATGAGTCTTCAGTTCGGGTTTGGTAGGCGATTCCGAAGTGTCAAAAGGCCATTTGGTTGCTCTTATCTGTAAGGTGCAAATTATCTACAGGTTTTAAGTTCTCTGAGGCATTCTTCCCTCAGGGAGGTCCTTTTACTCTCAGGTGTTAACTTGTCCGAGCCAAGCTCAAGTCCAACTTGCCCCCTATGGTCTATGGGCTCGAAGGTTCGGCTATATCTGAGCACTAATTGAGCATCGCAGAATATGAAAATGTTGTGGATTAACGATATAGTAGGTGGCTCCACCAATAGAGCTTCTACTAACTCCTGAACCGAGTATGAGTTGAAGCAGCGAGCGAGGAAACACCTTTCTTAATCTCTTGTAGGAAAAACACCTCCGTCTCGAGCGAGCAGCGATTACTTGCAGAGCCTTATCTTCTCCATTGTTGGCCCCATCCACTAATCAAGAAGTGGTAGAGACAGGGTCGCTGTAAATCATTGAAAAATCAACCTTAGATGCCAAGAAAAGCCCGTTCATGCCACTTTTCTCAAAGACGAGATCCATATCCTGATTGCCTTTGGACCAGAGGATTGAAGTTCTAGAGCAGAAGTTCCGGTTGCTGCACAATAAGGGCGAGAATTATAAGAAAATCAAGCTTTGCCAAAAAAAAAATGTCAACTTCTATGCTTTGACCTGCGTTAGAAATTTCGTTGGTCTTGTCAGCCTTTATGCTTTGACTCGGGTCAAAAATTCCGTTAGTCATGCCAGTCTCTACACTTTAACCCGCGTTAGAAAATTCATTGGTCATGTCAGCTTCTATGCTTTAACCCACAACAGAAATCCCGTTGGTAATGTCAATCTCTACGCTTTGACACACATCCAAAAATCCTATTGGTTATGCCAACCTTAATGCTTTGACCCATGTTAGAAATCTTGTTTGTAAATATTCTTACTTTGACCCGCACTAGTATTTTAATTAAGTAAATAGAGATGATATAAATGATAATAAAAAAATAAAGAAAAGAGAGAAAAGAAAAACAAAAAAGAGCAAAATAAAAAAAGAATGAATTAAAGAAGGATAAATAATGTCTAAAACTCTATAACAATTATTTCACATTGTGCTATGTCAAAGAGCAGTTATGGTATATTAATTTTAGGACCTCTATTAAAACTTGAAATTTGCTATTAAAATCTTTTAAAATGTTCTAAAATAACTAAAAAAAACTAAAGAATATTTGTTGGTATTTTGTGATTATGCTTAGCAAGAAGTTTGAACCTTTTGTCCTGCCTAGTCTTGATGATTGGTCTGTTTGTCTCTAACATGGTTTTCTTAGTGGCAAATTTACCCTCATTCTAAAAGATTTCTAATACCTAGGAGAGGTCGTTTTTCAAAAAAAAGGGTAATCAATTTTCACATTATGACTTGTTTATGATATGGTTTTCTTTGTGGCAAATGTGTCTTGATTCTGTAAGGTATCTGCTACCTAGGAGGGGTTGTTTTTCCAAAAAGTAAGTAGTTTTCACATTATGAGTCATTTTTAATATGTTTTTCTTTACGATAATTATGCCTTGATTTTGTAAGGTTTCTGATACCTAGGATGGTCACTTTGCCAAAAGTAATAGGTTCTCATATGATAAGTTGTGTTCATCGTTGTTTTCTACATGTTTTCTTTTCTTTACGACAAATATACCCAGATTCCGTAAGGTTTCTGATACCTAAGAGGGATCATTTTTCCAAAAAGTAAGTAATTCTCACATTATGAGTTGTTTTTGATATATTTTTCTCTATGATAATTGTGCCCTAATTCCGTAAGGTTTTTAATACATAGGAGATGTCACTTTGCCAAAAGTAATTGGTTCCCACATGGTAAGTTTCTTTCATCGTTGTTTTCTACATGTTTGCTTTTCTTTACGACAAATGTGCCCTGATTCTATAAGGTTTTTGATACCTAGGAGGGGTCACTTTGCCAAAAGTAATTGGTTTTCACATGTTAAGTTGTTTTCATCATTGTTTCCTATTTGTATTTTTTTTCTTTTATGACAAATGTACTCTAATTCTAAAGGTTCTTGATACGTAGGATGAGTCACTTTGCCATAAATAAAATGACTTGTACACAATGGAATGATGTTGCACGGGAACTTTTCTCCTTCGCTTCAATCCTCCATCCTCCTCCTTCCTCACTTTTCCAAAATCCCAAGCTTTCCCTTCACAAAAATCTTTGTGTGCTTCTTTTAGTCTTTTTTTGTTTCGTAGTCTCCCACCACACAACAAAGAAGGGTAGCTATCAGCACCTGATTTTTTCTCAGTCTACCACTTAAACCTCTAATTTACCCCAAACACCCGATCAGACCCATCCAACCTCTCCAATATGACCAACATCTCAAAAAACCCAACTTTCAGACCAAAAGCCCTCAAATCCTCCTTTAAATCTACCAGATACCAATCTGATGGCCTCGATTAAGCCCCATTTACACCTCAATCCTCAGATCAAACACCACCATTAAACTTAAGACCTCCCAAAATACCTATCCAACAAATCTCAAATCAAAATTCCTCTGTTTACCCTCTCATCAAATGAAGATTCTATTTCAACCCCTCTCATTAGATTAAAACACTCGAAACACTATTCCCTTGATCTTAACACATCTGAACCGATCTCACCATCCCTCTCCTCTTCTTTCTTTGTTGCAACTCTTGGCAGCGACGATCTCACCATCCCTCTCCTCTTCTTTGTCATTCTTCACTTCACTTCCAGTAGTGGCGAATCTCAGGCCAAAATACAATTTAACATCTATTTCAAATCGTGATCTCAGTCGAGACTCACCTGCTTTCTTGATTGAACCAGACCAAAATCCCCATGGGTAAGTTCTATCTATGTTGTCATTTTTTAGTTGGTCATTCATCTTATCTTACCTCACTTTTCCCATCCTTCGTCGTTGAGTGATTGGGATATGGGGAAGAACTAACGGCGCTGGTGATGAAGTTTAGTTGAGCTGGTTCCTTTGAGTTCTCAACCCAACCCGATCTCACCATCATCTTTCACTATGCTAATTCCTTCGAATCCACTGAACAAATGATGAGGTTTAAATCCAATTATAGAATTCTTCGTCTCAATCTATCCATTTTTTTTTTGCTCCGCTTGCTCTAATATTTAATTTGTTTGGATAATTGTTTCTTATTTTCAATATGGAGAGTAAACAAAGAAAAGGGGAAAAGGGAATAGAGGGATTATGAGGATGGGATATCAAAGTAGAGATTATCACTTTGTTTGCAGGGTTAGGTTGTGAAGGTCGGTTGGCAGAGGAAAACAAAATAACTTAATAAAAAAATGAATATCTAAAATAATAACAATAATAAAACTAAAAAAAGAGAATAAATAATATAATAAATAAGTTGGTCAAAAGGATGTAGGGAGATAGCAAGAAGAGAAAAGTAATTAAGAAGATAAAATTAATATAAAAAATGAGAAAAATAAAATGTAAAATATTTAAAAAAGTAGAATATAGAAAACAAAACAAAAAATATATATGTATAAAAATTTAAAATTTAAAAAATGAAATCAAATGGGATTCCATAAGAAAATAACACAAATAATTGATTAAACAAATTCAAACAGAAAATAGTAAAAGAAAAAATAATAAAGAAACAAACAAATAAATAAATAAATATAAAAATGAATGAAGGATGAAACATAAAAGATATAATAATAAAATAATAGTACTAAATATATATAATAAAAAATAAATATATATATATATAAATAATAAAAAAATAAAACAAATAGAATTAATTAGCAAAATTCTCTTGTGAGGTTTTGTTCTATTGTATTCTTAGTCAATTGAATAATTGTTTACTCATGTATTTGTGACAATGCTTGTTTGGACTTCCATGTGAGCCTCACCTATTGGACTTGAGAGAGGGGTGCTTAACCCATTCCCTCTCCCATCCCAATCTTACCCAGACAGGTGTAGTCAGTTCCTGGGCTTTGGAGTTACTATTAAACCAAAATGGTTTTCGATGTAGATCATGTAAATGCTATCACCTCCATTTTACATAACTGATGGGTGGCGACTCCAAACCAGGCTAGGTGAGACGTTTCCCGACATGTGCAGACTGGAGACTCCACAGGTGGGGCCCACATGGTCCTATTTGGCTTGATTGCCTTTACTTGTATATATGCATACGACTCCACATGGGCCCGTTTCTTGTATATATGTATAAAATATAAATTCAAAAAAAAACAAAAAAATCAAATTTAAGAAAAGGAAAAAAAACAATTGCAATAAAAAGGGTTGGAAGAGTTAGTTAAGCAAAAATACAAGAAAAAAATAAAAAAAAATAAAAAAACAAAAAAAATGTATAAAATAATCAAAATTCCCAAATAAAAATAAACAAAAAGTCAAAAAAGTATAATAACAAGTCAAAAAAATCAAAAGAAAGAAAATTAAAGGAGAAGTTTTTAAAGAAGAAAAAGATAAAGAAAAGAAAACAAAAATATATAAAAATGTAAAGAAAAAAATAAAAAATAAATTTCTAAAAAATCAAAATATAAAGTAAAGTGTGAAAAAACAAAATAAAATAAAAAGAAAAAAAATTACAATTGAAAATAAAAAATTACAAATATATGACAAATTAAATAAGAGAATAAAAAAGCAACAAAAATGGAAACACAAAAACAAAAAAAAAGAGAAGAAAAGAAAAAAGGAATAGAAATGGAAGAAAAGAAAATTAATAAAAATTCAAAATTCAAAAATTATAGCACAAATGAAAAATCAAAAACTAAAATAAAAATTGTAAAACCAAAACTAAAAAAAAATAAAAATAAAAAACAAACAAACAAACAACAACAAAATTCAGCTCAAATCAATCAAAGAGTCAAAATCCAAAAAAAATATCATAAATAAGTAATAATTAAATAATAAAAAATATAAAACAAAAACAAAAGTAAAAAAACGATGAAAATGAATGAAAGAGAGGAACATGAAACAACAAGAAGTAGAAAGTTGAAACATATAACAATTAAAAGAGGAATTAAAAAAAGGGGGATAAAAAATAGAAGAAGAGAAGGGGAATATTAGGAAAATAACAATAAAGTAAAATAAGGTAAATGGTACAAAAATAAAAATAAACAAAGAAATCAAGGTTAAAAGGTGCAAAAACCTAAATAAATAAATAAATAAAAATAAAAATTCAAAAAAGTCATCAAAACAAACAAAAAATAAAACAAATCAAAATTTTCAAAAGCTAACAAAACATTCAAAGAGAGAGAGAGAGAGCAAAAGCAAAATAAAGAAAGAATCAATTGCTAATTAAGTTACGTTGACAGGAGAGCGCCATTGGGAATCTTAAACTTTCGACCCGTCGTCTAGTAACCCGATCAGTTTCCTGAGCCATGGCAAAAGACTTGGTTAAGAATGATCCTGCAACTACCTCTTCATCTGTAGGTTTGTCTGTTTCAGCGCACCCAAATATGCCAGCCTCGGTTCTATACATTGAATACCTCAAACTATGAGAGTAGTTAGAAGATGTAATAACCCAGTTCATAGCTTTCCGCGAAGAGCATACCCAATCAGTACCACATCTTCTTTCCTCAACAAATCAAAGCACTCAACCACCAATATCAGGAACCTCTCCTGCTTTCACACCTCCGAACACATCAACCACTTTCCCATCTTTCACATCTATTTCATTCCTCACATTGGCCACACCTAATACTACCTTTACACCCCTTCTTTTTTATTCACTGCTTTGTCGCACCAACCTCCACCCCAACCAACCTTTAGCTTTGTAGAACAGTGTTATTGCCAGCCTCCACTCCAATTAACCTTTAGCTTTGTAGAATAGTCATGTTGCCAACCTCCACGTCAACCAACTTTTAGCTTTCTTGAGTAGTCTTGTCCTCGGCACTCTCCGACCCTATTTGGCGAAGACAACCCCAAGTTTCACTACACCACCTCCTTCATTCCAAAACCCCCTAAAGGATGACGTGGAGAGATTGAAAGAAGAGATTAGGCAAGTGAAGGGAGTACGTAATTTGAAAAACATGGATTTTAAAGAGTTATGCTTATACCTGGATGCCAAGCTGCCCAATTTTGAGAAATATGGAAAAGGTTGTCCACAAACTCACTTGAAAGTCTTTTGTGGGGATATGTTTCAATATGGTTCTGAGGAGAAGCTCTTGATCCAAATGTTTCAAAAGAGCCTAACAGGGAGTGCTAGAATGTGGTTTGCCAATCTTGAGGAAGAGAAAAAAAAATCATGGAAACAAGTATCTAAAGCATTCTTAGACCACTTTTCCTACGACGTGGAACTAGTGCCAAATCGAGCAGATCTTGAGTCCATGACTCAGAATCTTGAAGAATCTTTCCTAGATTATTTTTATAGGTGGTGTGAAATGGCATCCAAACTGTGCCACCCCATTGCCAAGGAATAAATGGTTAAATTCTTCATCAAGACTTTGAAAGATCCAAACCACACTTTGTTGGTTGCACAACTACTTAAGGACTTCAATGAAATAGTGAAAGGAACAGTTAGAAATTGAAGAATCTCTTAGGCATGGCCAGATTAATCCATTGATGATTGGGGTTGGGCCAACCACATCTGAGCCAAAGAAGCCTAGAACCAAGTATCAAGGAGGAAGCGAAGTACAATTCATATCTCACCACCCAGCCAATTTTGTTGCCACACTCCATCTAATCCTTCTTTTAGGGTGCATACTCCAATGCGTCCACAATCGCGTCAATAGCAACACACCCCAAGGGCGCAACCAGCTCCCTATATAGAAAAGGAGTTGCCCCCACTTCCTTTTCCATACTCTCATTTGTTACCTACCTTGGATCTTTCCCTTGCCTGAGATGCTTACTTATAAGAGGGTGATTAGTTCATTCAGGGTTGTTACCCGTAGAAGAAGGCAGAGTTTGTTTCCTCTCAAAGTCCCAAAACCATGCTTAAAGAAAAGTCTAGAAAACCCTTCTTGTGAAATTTCAACAAAAAATACCCCGTTTACCCATCCATCAAGAAAGATTCTGTTTCAACCAATCTCATTGGTCTACATACACATAGATTCTTCTTGTTCTTGTTCTTTTTCTTCAAAATCCTCCTCTATTTTCGGTCGCCATTGCAACTCTTAGCAATGGGTTTGAACACAACCATCAATACCCGAATCATTTCCCCTCGTTTCCTTTCCATTCTTAGATTTCTCTCATCAATTTTCCCTTTGTTTGTCACCTCTTCCTCTCTCCTCATTTCTCAACTTCCTTGAATCATTGAACGTTCCCCTATCTCCATTTTCTTCACCAACTAAGCAGAGATCGAAGTAGCAGTGACTCAATCCCGATTACCCTATTGTAGTAGCGAATCTCATGCCGAAATACAATTTAGCATCTACTTCAAATTGTGATCTCAATTGAGACTCCCCTGCTTTCATGATCGAACCAGACCAAAATCCCCTTGGGTAAGTGCTAACTAAGCAGTCGTTTTTTAGTTGGTATTTCATCTTACCTTACCTCACTTTTCCCATCCTTCGCCATTGAGTGATCAAGAATAAAAATAAACAAAGAAATCAAAGTTAAAAGGTGCAAAATCCTAAATAAATAATTAAAATTTCAAAAAAAACATAAAAATAAACAAAAAATCAAAATTTTCAAAAGCTAACAAAAAAAATTCAAAGAGAGAGAGAGTGTGTATGTGTGTGTGTGTGAGAGAAAAAGTAGAATAAAGAAAGAAGCAGTTGCTAAATAAGTTACGTTGACAGGAGAGTGCCATTGGGAATCTTAAACTTCCCGCCCGTTTTGTAATAACCCGATCGGTTTCCCGAGCCATGGAAAAGACTCAGTTAAGAATGATCCTACAACTACCTCCTCATCTATAGGTTTGTCTATTTTAGTGGACCCAAACATACCAACTTCGGTTCCATACATTGAATATCTTAAACTTCGAGAGCATTTAGAAGATGTAATAGCCCAGTTCATAGCCTTCCACGAAGAGAATACCCAATCAATACTGCCTCTTCCTTCCTCAACAAATCAAAGCACTCAACCACCAATATCAGGAACCTCACCTGCTTTCACACCTTTGAACATATCAACCACTTTCCCATCTTTCACTTCTACTTCATTCTTTACATCTGCCACACTTAATACTACCTTTACACCCCTCCTTTTGTGTTCACTGCTTCGTCGCACCAACCTCCACCCCAACCAGTCTTTAGCTTTGCAGAATAGTCCTATTGCTAGCCTTTACTCCAATTAACCATTAGATATGTAGAATAGTTCTAGTGTTGACCTCCACGTCAACCAAATTTTAGCGTTCTTGGGTAGTCCTGTCCCCGACACTCTCTGACCCTATTTAGCAAAGACAACCCCAAGTTCACTATACCACCTCTTTCATTCCAAAACCCCATAAAGGATGATGTGAAGAAATTGAAAGAAGAGATGAGGCAAGTGATGGGAGTGCGTAATTTGGGAAACACGAATTTCTTGCAACATATTGTTGAGTTCTTACAAACTAACTTTTAGTTTGTTCATGTTGTAGTTCATGACAAACTGATTGAAAGATGAGGCTAGAGAGTTTAGGACGGCATTAGTCTTTATGCTATCATCGAGCTGGGATCCAAGAGCCTCCGGTTCATTTATATTCCCCATCATTTTCATGAAATGGTCATGAACTAGCCTCCATCAAACAAGATTCATTGCTATTTTAGGTTAAACATTTCTGTTTGGTAAGTGCTAACCCGTCCTATCATGGGCCCCAAGGTACCATGAAAGAGTCTTCCATTTTAGGATAAGCCTCTCCCACATCGGTCTATGATGCCCCTATCATCTCATGAAGTAATTCCATCGACTACATCAGCAAAATGGATATCCCAATTTTATGGTGCATCTCCATCCACCAATTCATCCCATTTTCATGCTAATGACGGAAGGCCTTTAGAGAATTAATCATATGATATTCCCTATCTCTTTGCACTTATTTTAAACCGAAGGGAATAAGAAAAATAGTCCCTAAGTCTGATTTAGGTCACACCAAAGTGGCTCCCACTGACTTTCATAAAGTCAAATTCGGGTGGGCCCAAAACGGGCTAGGGTTCCGCGGGGTTCCTCTATGGGAGGAAGCTGATTAGGGGCCCATCGAAGAGGGAGATCATGCAATTATCTTAGGGCATCATGGAAATGATGTGCATTCAGCCATGATGTTTGCAAAGAGCCACATAAGTCTAAACATGGGCCAAGCACATATGGCCAATGAACGAATCACATTCATTTAGCACATCACAAGCATACACACATAAATTGATCCAAATAAATCTAAGCTTGTAAAACCCTAATTAATTTAGGTTAACACACAATCAATCCATTAAAGGCCCAAAATTATCCAATAATTTCATCTTGGTATATGGGCTAAACTGCAAAAAGCAGTTCGGCCCATATAGTAGTTATGCTGAAATGGGCTAATTTTGCTTTAACATAAAAAGGGTTTTCAAGGGAGGGTTAAATTGGTCCATGTAATGGGCCATCAAACCCTTGGCTCAAATATGATTTTGAGCCACCAAAATTGTGACCTATGGGGCTATGATCAAACCCCATAAAACCATTGGTTTGGCCCAACTAGTTTGGACCAAACTATGTCAAATCGGCCTAGGGTTTGGTGTCCAAAACATGCAACAATTCATATGAATATGATATGAAAATTAATAGTCGAAAATTGACAATCAATCACAACAAATAAATAATAAAATAGGGCTGCAAGTGTGATGGTTCGAATCTGATCCGGATGAACTACAAACTTGCAAAAAACTATTAATCATAGATTGTAGTTTTTCTGCAAAAACTTTCTTCTTCTCCTCCGCACGCTCCAGCAAGTCTTCTAATGTAAAAAAAAAATAGAAAAACCCTAATTTTATATTACTTACATAAGAAAAAACCTAATGCAATTTTTCTAAAAAGAATAAAATTATTACAAACCAATAATCAAATAATAATTTTCTCTGGTGTGCAGATCTTGGTGCCATAAAAGAATTCGATCTCCATCACACAAACAACCCAAGAACCAAAGAAATCACAGTAGAAGAATTCTAAATTATATTAGAATATAATAAAAAAAATCAGATCAATTCACCCAAAACTGAGAACCGATTTCTCAGAAAACTACAAATTGCTCAAATTCGGCCATACTTGTTCTGCTGATTTGAACCTTGGTTTAGATCTGATCTTTCTCGGTTTAAGATTGAACAATTGGCTCTGGTACCATTGAAGGAAGGTGAGATCCATCACATGGATGGCCAAACCATGCTAGATGGTTGGGCGAAATTTCAAAAATTTCTTTTTACCTTCTAGGAATCGCATTCCCTAGTTTTAGAAAAACTACATTTTTCTAGGATCGTTCTTGCACCGAAACCATATCAGATTTGAAATCAAAAGGTGGGAGATGTATATCTGATATGGATTCCACAGACCTAGCTCCCAAAGTGGTAGTTCACACCCAAACTGAATCCCAAAACTGGCTTCCACTGAAAATGGCGCAACTTTGAATGAAGTCAATTTAGTAAAGCAATTTTCAACAAAACTACAATCCAACCATATGGATCAAGCAAGGGAGGTGAGCACGAAATTTCTTGAAGGAACTGATCAAAATCAATCCAAGAAGGGGAGATCGAATTAGGGTTTTTGGGCGGCAATAGTAGAGAGAGAAAGCTGAAAGCAAAGAGTAATCTAGAGTTGTTTGATCTCTCTTTTCTTAAGCCTTAAGGAGCACCACTCCTAATCGAATTAGGAGGTTTCTAATCCAAATCTTTCTTTGGATCTGAACTCTATCATTGGATAAGTCTTATCCTCTTATGAGAATGGGTGTTCCAGACCCACATTCGCCTATGTCACATGACTGCTTAAGCGGTTATGTGACATATTGATTAATCTCATTAATCATGGGCTTTAATCCCATTGAGCAATTGGCTCACGTCCCAAGAAAGTTTCTGGCCCATTTAGGTTCAATTTCTATGGCATGGGACCCCAACAATGACCTCACATAAGCCCACGTGGGTTCAACCTAGCCTCTGTGAAAAGGTTTGGCCAAATTCACTATTAAATGCAGTGAATCACTGAGTTCATCAATATGGGCCCTTTTGCAAATATATATAGGCTCAATTTAGTGAACTCCTTGTAGTTCATGGTCTGCATGTGCTTCATCAATGAAATATTGCTTTGTTTGGTTTAGCCTTTTCATCGAAGGAGATCGCATCTTGGTAATTGGCATTTTCCATGGATTGTCCCTTTTTTTCTTAATATTTTCTTTGATTTTATTGAGGGCTCTATTTTGGAGAAAATTTTGATGTTGACCCTACCTTGTCTTCTATGTTTATACACGTTTTGCAAGCATTAGATGCATGAATGAACTTGTGTTGTTCGATTGTACAAGCATGGGACGTAATGGATGAGTGGGTAGATATGGGGATGGGCTGGTGGTTTAGATGTGTGGTTCGCTTTTAGTAATGAACATTGGATGGAATGGGTTGGGTTTGGGCAAGCTTGAGGACTTGGGGATGGACCTGGTGGATCGAGACAAGGTTCAAAATTTTGAGACGATATGTCCTGTATCATACTAGGTGTATCATGTCATATTGGTAGCTCCTTAAAATCTCAAATAAGTGGTATTTTGGGATTTAGCCACTTTCAAGGGATAGACATGCCTAAAACTGAACCCCTGAAACAATTTTGAAAAAAAAAAACTAAAACAAAATTATGAAGTATCAAAACACCCAATAGACTTGTTCATGTGTATCGAGTGTATCGCGAGTGTATCAATACTTTAAATCATGGGTCGAGATAGGGTGGGGAATGGTGGGCCGCATTTGGGATTTCCTTTGGTCTGCCTTTGGAAATGATGCAAATAAGTGTGAATGCAAATATGTAGAGTGTAAGATGGTCCATATAAATTGCAAAGTTGGGTTAGTTTTGCACTGATAAATTTACCTTCTTACCAAATAAACTTTTAGCTGTAATGGATACAAACATGAATTCCAATAAAGCATATGCCTTTTTTTTATCAAAAGCCCACTTGAATGCAAATTTACTTCATTTTTATTGATGTACTTTCACATGTTATTATCAATATAAATATGAATTGGAAAATGTGTTTTCTGTCATTTATCAATGCATAAATGGAATATTGTCAAACACAAGCAAAAGTGAACCAGAGTGCAAATTTACCCTGAACCAGGATTTACACTCCATTTGCATCATTTCCAAACGCAACCTTGATTTCATTGGTTTGGTGGGTGTAATGGGTGTGGATTAATTGGATATTGTTTGGACTTAGGATTTTGAGTTTCACATGGGGTATGTTGGCATAGATCCAGATGCGCATGGGCCTCATAGGTCCAAAAGGAGATGGCCTTTCTGGGTCGTTTGTGATTTCTTGTTCTATCAAATCTTTGGAGTTTGGTGCAATTGGCCGTGGAAGAGAATGGGTTGCACTTATGGGCGGGCTTGAAGTAAATGAAGCCGGAGAGAGAGAGAGATGCATGTTAATTGAATGTGTGTTCCACTTGATTCGATCGTGGTGATCTAACCATTAATATTTTTAGTTTGATATCAATATTGATATTTTTGCTTTGATTTAATCTACCTTTTACTAAATTTTGGAGGAGCCATATTAACATATCATCAATTATTACTTAAAAAAATTCTCTCTTAAGAATCATATTTTACTTTATTTACTTCAAGAATATTTTAAAAAAAATTCTATTTTGTTTAATGTTTTTATAGTAGCCTTATTTGTGAGCATGCCTATGCCTAGCACGGTGGCCCCTCACTAGTTAAAACTATTATTAGAAATTACATTATTTATTGATTAATATTTATTCATTAATTTAATGTATTTTCAGTAAAAATGTTATCTATTCTTACATGATTTTGTTGTTCACTTTTGATTAACAAAATTCGTGCATCACAACTATTCCCCCTAGTGTGTGTATATATACTAGTGGGGACCCATGCAATGCATGGGTTTTGTTAAGCAAAAGCTAAATAATAGAAATACATAAGAGTATACGATTGTTTTATGTTTCTTATTTTTTAAGTAATTAATAATTATTTATATTTTATATACTAACTTTTAATAATTTTTTACAATACAAAAATAATAATAATTAATTTCCACAGAGTTATCATCAAACCGATGAAAGCGACCAACTTGACCCAACTTGACCCAAGTTTATCAGTTTTCTAGTATTTCCGATTAGCTTTGTTTCAGCAATTTCCTAATTTGACCCAGTTGGGTCAATTTCAGTTTGGCCATTTGTAAACCGACCAAAACCAAATGGGCCCGGCCATAGACATACATTAATGTTTTATGTTTTGTGCTTTAAAAAAATATTTTTTTTAATAAGGGAAAGTAGGAAATTCCCATATTTCTTAGTCTAAAATATTTTATATTGTAAAATTCTCATATTTCTTAATAAGGGAAAGTAGTTTTTTAAATTTTAATTTTAATTTTAAATCTTTTAAACCAATTGACCAAACCAAAAGTCGACCCCAACCAATACAACCCGAGTTGGCCAATTGTTACTAATGGTTAGTTGGTTTTGGGTGACCAACTCCCCAACCTGACCAACTCAATTTGCTTGGTCAATCAGCCTACAACCAAACCAAATGGTCTAATCTCTAATAAAAAGCAAAATGTTAATCTCTAATAATTATTGAAAACTTATAGCAAAAATACAAAATTATTGAAAGTTATAACAATATAAATTATAACAAAAATAGTGTAATATTAAATAATATTTTAATCTCCAATATAAACATTAATCAATAAATTATAACAAAAACAGTAATACACTAAGCACAATAGATTCAATTTAAAAAGTTAAATAACAGTAGTTTAATCTCTAATAGTTATTGAAATTTTTTTGTTAAATATCAAGACAAAAAAAGATTTATACATAATTATTAAAATACGTTTATGACAAAAATAAAATTAATAATTACTGAAAATACAATTATATATATATATATATATATATATATAATATCTAATGAATATATATTAAGATTTTAAAATAATTATTAATTAATATATTAATTTTTTAAAGTTACTTTCTAGAATTATTAATTGATATAAGTGAAATTAGTTGTTTCATAATTTTTAAAATATTAATTTCTTATTGAATTTAACAATCAACAAAATTATAATGTATATTTCCTTACTAATTTTTTAAAATAATTAAATTTTTTGTTATTTGAATTTTATTTATTTTAAAGTTATTATGTCATAATAAATATTTTATTATATATTTATTTAGCTATTTTAATATTTTTTTATTCAAGATATTTAGTTATTGAAATATTTAAGTAATATCTTATTTTTTAGTGTTAAATTTTTATCATTTGAATAATATTTAAAATGAATAATCTGCAAAATTATAATTTATATTGTTAGTACATAATTTCATGATGCATTTTATAAAAATATAAAATTATTAATAATATGAATATGATTAAATTTATTATAATTATTTTTTGTGTTTTTAATAAATATTTTAAAGTTATTATATAATTTTTTATAACATTTAAATATTTCTTAAATTTTTTAATTCAAATTTTCTTTATATAGATATAAATAAAAAATGGGGGAGAGGATAAATAGGAATTAGAGATAATTTAGGAAAAAAACTCTCTACTAAATTTAAGATTGTATTTTTGTTGTACTTTATTCATTGATATTTATAAGAGATTAAACTATTATTTGATATTACAATATTTATTGACTAACTAATATATTTTTTAGTATTTCTAATATTTTTTAATTTTTGTAATTATTTTATTTTTATTAGTTATTTATTTTATTTTCAATTATTATGCATTATTGCTATAAATTTTTAATAACTATTGGAGATTAAACTACTTTTATTTGTTAGAGATTAAAATATTAATTTAGATGAAATTAGGTGTGTTGATCACGACCTTGTTTAGTTCATGATCAGGTTGGGGAGTTGGTTACCCAAAGGCCGGAGTCTACTAACCATTACTAAAAACCAACTAAATCGGGTTGTATTGGTTTGGGTTGATTTTTGGTTTACTCAATTGGTTTAAAAGATTATATTGAAAACTTAATTTTAAATTTAAAAAATTGCATTAACATTACTAATCTCAATTTCAACTAAAAATATTAAAAACTGAGCAATTTGGGTCGAGTTGGTCAGGCTGGTTGGTTTCATTAGTTCAATGAACAAGCCTAGCTAAAATAAATTATTATTATTTTTGAATTGTAAAATGTTATTAAAAGTATTTTAAAATATAAATAATTAATCATTATTTAAAAAGTTAGAAATATAAAACAATTGCATACTCTTATGTGTTTTACCGCCTTTGGTCACTTCGGCGTGCTTATTCGACAATTGCGGTGGTTGTTCGACGACTTCGTTGATCGTGGTGGTTATTCGATGATCACAGTGGTTGACCATCTTTAGTCTCTTTGGTGTGCTTATTTGATGATTACGGTGGTTGTTCGACAATTGCACCGATCATGGTGGTTATTCGATGATCACGGTAGTTGACCATCTTCGGTCACTTCAGCGTGCTTATGAGGCGAGTCATGCCAAGGTCTTGCAGTTGAGGGCTCAGCTAGCTGAGATGGAGGTGGAAAGTGAGTGGACAGCCACGCTGGAGGCTGAGGTGGCCAAGAGCTCGGAGGAGTATCATCATGAAATAAACGACCTTGTCACGAGCTCCTTCGAAACGGGGTTCAACATTTTTCGGAGGAGGGTGCTGTGCCACCACCCCAACATTGTTGAGGTTGTGCAGATCTAGGGCCCTTATGACGTTGCTACCCCGTTCGCCAAGGATGATGCTGCCATGGACGTGCCTAAGAGGAATGTAGGGGCCGAGGAGCACGAGGAGGCTATGAACCGACCTGCCGAGGATTGAGATGATTGCCTATTGCTACTGTTGTTCAATTTTTGTTCTACTTTGTTGAAGTCCTTTTCCTTCTCTCTCTCTCTCTTTTGTCGATGTAAACAGCTTGGTATGACAAGCTTTCGAGTTATATAGAATTTTTATAAATTAATGGAAAAAGATTATTTTGGCTCCAAGATTGTGTGCTCATGTTGTTGTCTCCACCTATTCCTTTTTCTGTCGTAGGGCTCGATCTTCTTTTGACCGAGTTTGGGTGTGGCCGAGATCTCTGGTCTTCAGTTTTTTGTGGGATGGTCAGTTGCAAGTTTCGGGAGCTTTTGGCTCTTTGTGGGCTAGCCATTTCTCAGCTAGCTCAGTCCTGACGCTTCGTCAGTAGTGTACGGAGTTCAGTGAACGCCCTCTGGCTTTAGAAGGTGGGAGCAACCTTCTCCATTTTAGGCTTTGGCTGTCAATTGAGATGGTTAGCTATACGTTGCCATGCTAGCTAGTGGCTGTGTCGTGCAATGTGCATGGTATGTGTTGTACAGTGTGTGCGGTGTGTGTCGTGCAGTGTGTGGCATGCATTGGACAATCCACCTTGTAGGGCAAACAATATCTTTATTAATGTAGAATCACTAATAGTACATTCGGAGGTTGCTAGTATTCCAGCTCCTCTATCTAGGCCTGCCGTCGAGGTCTTCCAGCCTATAGGTGTCGGGTTTGATCACTCTGGTGACTCTGTAGGGTCCTTTGTAGTTTGGTCCGAGTTTCCCTTCTCCTGGTGCGGGTACTATGACCTTCTAAAGGACGAGGTCACCGATCTTGAACTCCCTTATCCGGACTTTAGAGTCGTAATATTTTTCCATTCTTTGTTGCCACATGGCAATCTTGAAATGTGCTTGGTCACGTGCTTCTTCTACCAAGTTGAGCTCTACGCGGAGGTCTTTATTGTTTTGCTCTTCATTGTAGAACTCAGCCCAAAAAGTTGGTGAGCCTATTTCTGTAGGGATCATGGCTTCGGTCCCATAGGTTAGGCTGAAGGGTGTCTCTCCAATGGTTGTATGCGGTGTGGTTCTGTATGCCCAGAGAATGCTCAACAGCTCCTTGACCCACCTTCCCTTGGCCTTGTCAAGCCTGGTTTTTAGGTCGTGCAGTAGGGTTCTAGTTAGTCACTTCAGTTTGCCCATTACTTTGAGGTCAGTGAACATATCATTGCCGGTGATGAGAACTCGGGGAATACCGAAGCAGCAGACAACACTTTTCTAGAAGAAGTTTCAGGCGTTGTGAGTGGTGTTGCATGCCAAGGCCTCAACTTCCACCCACTTGGTGAAGTAGTCCACGGCAACTAAGAGAAACTTCTTCTACACGACCACGGTAGGGAAAGCTCGAGGATGTCCATACCCCATTGTGGGAAGGGCCACGGGCTGGTGATCGGTTTAGGGGGACTGCTAGCTGGTGGTGGAGGTTAGAGTGCCTCTGACATCAGTCGCACTTTCTGACAAGCTAGGCGGCATCCTGCTTCATGGTCGGCCATTGGTAGCCTTGCCAGAGTGCTTTGTGAGTCAAGGTTCAGGTTCTAGGATGATCTCCGTAGATCCCTTCGTGTATCTCCCTAAGGATGTAGTCGGCCTCAGAAGGGGGTAGACACTTTAGGTAGGGGAGAGTGTGCGATGAATGGTAGAGCATTCCCTGGATGAGGCAATACTGGGCCGACCTATGTGCAAGTTTCTTGGCTTCTGCTCAGTCTTCAGGCAATGTGATGTCCTGTAGGTACTGCATTATTGGGTCCATCTCGGATGGGCCTTGCTAGACTGGGAGGATGAGGAGCGCCATAGGAGTAATGTTGGGTTGAACCAAAATGTCTAGCCAAACTACTGCATTGAGGTTGGTTCGTGGCGAGCTAGCCAGCTTTGAGAGTGCATAAGCTCGGATGTTCTCAGCTCGAGGAATCTGTTGAATAGTGAAATGATCAAGCCATTGAATGAGCTCTTGCACCTCTTGTAGATAGCTTGCCATTGTCGGGGTTCGTATCTCGAACTGGTAGTGGAATTGGTTGACCACCAACTGGGAGTCGCTAAAAGCTTCGATGTGCCAAGCACCGAGGTCTAGGTCAAGTTTGATCTTGGCAATCAAAGCCTCATATTCGGCTTCATTGTTGGAGGACTTGAATTCGAACCTTAGGGCATGCTCAAGCACTGTGCCTTCTAGTCCGAAGAGGTGAGGCCAGCCCCACTGCCTTGCTTATTGCATGAACCATCCACATGAACAGTCCATATTGTGGTGCTGGGGCCAGGTCTTGAACTGTAAACATTAACTCTTGCCAAAAATTCAGCCAAGGCTTCGGCCTTGATGGTGGGCCGAGGAGTTTACTCGATGTCAAACTCTCTCAGTTCCACACTCCACTTGATTAAGCAACCATATGCTTCCAGCCTCTATAACACTTGCTTCAAAGATTGGTCGGTAAGCACGCGAGTGCTGTGGGCTTGGAAGTATGGCCTGAGTTTCCTTGCTGCGATGGTCAAGGCCAGAGCTACCTTCTCTATGTTCGTGTACCGAGTCTTCACACCATTGAGAACTTTGCTAGTGTAGCAGATCAGCCTTTGTGTTCGGTCTTCTTCCTTGACTAGCACCAAACTGACAACCTCAACTCCGACCGAGAGGTAGAACAACAACTTGTCCCTAGGGCTCGATTTAGTGAGGAGAGGTGGCGAGCTCAAATACCTCTTTAGCTCCTAGAAAGATTGTTCGCACTCTTCGGTCCATTGGAAGTCCTTGACCTTTTTCAGAGCCTTGAAGAAGGGTAGGCACCGATCCACTGATTTAGACATGAACCTGCTGAGGGCGGCTACTCGTCCGATGAGGCGCTACGCTTCTTTATGGGTCCAGGGTGACTACATGTTGAGGATAGCTTGGATTTTTTATGGATTAGCTTGATTCCTCGCTGGGTGACCATGAACCTTAGAAATTTGCTAGAGTCGACGTCGAAGGCACACTTGGTTGGATTCAGCTTCATCTAGTACTTCCTAAGGGTGCCAAAGACTTCCTTGAGATCAGCTAGGTGGTGCTCGACCTTCTTGCTTTTCACGAGCATGTTTTCAACATATGCTTCAACGTTGCGATCGAGCTAGTCCTTGAACACCTTGTTCACCAGCCGATGATAAGTAGCATCGTCATTCTTACGGCCAAAGGGCATTGCCTTGTAGCAATATAGTCTGTGGTCCGTGATGAAGGCAATCTTCTCCTGATCATTGGGATGCATTTGAACCTATTTGTAACTTGAGAATGCATCCATGAGGCGCAAGACTCCGTGCCCTGCTGTTGCGTCCACAAGTTGATCGATCCTCAGCAGGGGGAAGTAGTCTTTGGGACAGGCTTTGTTCAGGTCAGTGAAGTTGATGCGGATTCTCCACTTCCCATTCACCTTCTTCACCATCACCATGTTGGCCATCCAATCCGGGTATTTTACCTCCCAAATAAAACTAGTGTCGAGCGGGTTCTAGACCTCTCGTTGATAATCTGCCACCGTTCTTCGCTGCAGAACGGTGGCAGATCCACGACCGACCATGCAAATACATCGACATGGTCCCTTAATAGCTATACAAGTCCTCACGCAAACAGTTGTCCAGGAGAGATCCGACCTGGACCGTCTTCTTTGGGTCTTCCTCGGAGAGCGGCACCTGGATGAGGTCTTCAACAAGTTGGCCTCACTATGTCTTCACATCGTCCCATAGATCTATACTCTCAGTCGACAACGTTTCTATGGCAGGGCACGGTCCTTAGTAGGAGGTTAGGTAGCACTATCGTGCAACCCTCTGGTCTCCACACGCTACTTCCACACCATATTGGGTTGGGAATTTCATTGCAAGGTGGAATGTGGAAACTAAGGCTCGTAGAGCATTCAAGGTTAGTCGGTCGAGGATAGCATTGTACGAGGACGGGAAAGGGACAATGATGAAGTCAACCATGGCCGTTGCGGTGATGTCACAGTCTCCGATCAGAAGGGAGAGAGTGATCCTCCCGGTTGGCATAAGCAACTCCTTGGAGAAGCCCATTAGGGGAGTGTTGACGGGGGTGAGGTAGCTTCTATCGATGTCGAGCTTGCCAAATGCCTTCGAAGAGGACGTCCGTTGAGCTGCCTTTGTCAACTAACATACATTGCACTTCAAAGTTGGCCACCTCGGTTGTGATCACCAAGGTGTCATCATGCAGGGTTTGGACCCCCCGAAGGTCGTCCTCCATGAAAGTGATTGGGTCTTCGTGCCTCTTCTTCTGTCCTTTGTCGTCAATCTCAAGTAGCCACACATATTTTTTGCAGCCCGAGTTGCTTTCTCCTCTAGCGGCGATCCCTCCTGATATCACAACAATGACTCCAGCCAGGGGAGCCCGAGGTGGTGGTCAGTTCCCTGGGTGCAGTTCTTCTTGTGCTGGTTTCTTGTCTTTGTTGACGAATCTGCTGAGGTATTTGCACCTGATCAGGTCCTTGATGTGGTTGCGTACATCATAACAGTTGTTTGTGTCGTGATCGTGGTCTTTATGGAACTCACAATACTTGTCGTAGTTCCTTTTGTTGCCTTGGGTCTTCATCTTCTTGGGCCACCAGGCGTAACTACGATCGCGGATCTGCATCAAAACTTCAGACCGTGTTGTGTTCAACGGCGTGAAGTTCTGGTAGGTCGGTGGGAGGGTCCTTAGTCTGCGGTCGGATTGGCGGTCTTGCCTCTTATGATCCCGATCCACCCTCTCTGTCCTATGATCTTCGGTATCTCTTCTCTTCTTGTTGGGCCTTTCTTCCTCGTCTCTCTATTGCGCATGTGATTCTTTCGCATCGATATACTTTTGGGCATGGCTCATCAGCACGGCGATGGTCTGAGGAGGGTTCTTGGAGATGCTGAAGTTGAACGGAGAGGGCCTCAGACCATTCTGAATGGTGGTGATGTACTGATTGATTCAGGTTCCAGACCTATAGTGCCTCGGTGTTGAACTTGGCCAAGTAATCTCTGAGGGATTCTCCCTTCTTCTGTCGCACTTGCATGAGGCTGGCTGAAGTCTTCCAGTGCTTCTGACTTGCTACGAATTGTGCTAGAAACTGGCTCTCTAGCTGCTCCCATGATGCTATGGAGCGTGGGGGAAGGGACGAATACCATGTCAGGGTTGGTCCTTTGAGGGTAGCTACAAAATCCTTGCACATCAAGCCTTCGGACAAACCACGTAGCATCATCTGGGCTTTAAATGCTTCGATGTGGTCGTCGGGGTTGGTATTACCATCATACTTCTCGAACTACGGTGCCCACCACCCTGTAGGAGGGAACTCTTCGATGATCTCTTGGACGAAGGGCGGCTCCTTGGCAAGTTGACCGCTCGGCTACACAGGCTGGACTGCAAGAGACACCATGCTCCTCTAGGCCTAGTTGCGCTCCAACTCAGTCAGGCATTGTCGAAGCTCCCAGATTTCCACATCTCTGTCGTTTGGATATACAGTGTGGACAGCTTTTTCCTTCTTGGGCCACGCCGGGCAGTCCTTGACAGAACTAGACTTGGCAATAGAGACCACCTAGTGCGGCATCCGTTTGTCGAGCCTTTCCTTGGCTGGAATTCAACCAATCTAGCGAGTCCTGCTACAGCTGTCAGGTTCACGAGACCAGGAGGATCGGTCTGTTGAGTGCTTAGAGTGGTTTCTTGGCATCTTGGTCGATTCTTGATTGCACGGTGAGAGAGATTTAGGGAAAGTTTTGTTGTGCGATTCCCACAGACAACGCCAATCTGATGCTGCTTGATTTTAGGTAGTGCAAGAACCGAGGTCACAATCTGATAGTCCTTGCCAATTGGGCAGAGCTGATGTGGAAGGACGAAGCCACGCACCAAGATCTGCAAGCAAGAAACAAGTTAGAGGTCCGAGGAGTTTTCCCCGGGTAGGTACTCCGACGCTCAAGTCAGTAGAAAGTAGTGGGCGAATGGGCCGAGTAGTTAGAGAACAGTGCTGGCCCGAGCAGAGTAACAGTATGGGAGTCTGAAGTTGGATCCTTTACCTTGAGTGGGAGGTACATTATAGTAGAAGATCTGTGTCCTAGTCGAATGAGGCTTTTGGGGTTGTCAGGATGAGGTTAACCACTGAGGTCTTTGGGATAAGGCCTAATCCCTAGTGGAGTTGTCCCCATCCACTCTCCCGTCTTGGTCATGCTTATCCACATGACATGGAGTCGTTGTGGCTAGAAAGGTAGAGTGGAGACGTGGAGATGATGTGATGCTGACGTGGCTAAGGAGATAAGGTGGACCGCGGATGCGGCGTGGTGCTGATGTGGCCGAGGAGATGAAGTAGCCACGTAGGTGCCATGTGGCGTTCGGAGCCAACTCAACCATAACCCGAACAGTTTTATTATTTAGCTTTCCTTAACAAATCTCGTGCATCGCACGGGCCCCGCTAATCTATATATACATATATTAAAATAAAGCGGTCAAGACATTTTCTCCTTTTTTTGAATTTTTTATTTTTATTATTCCATGCCATTTTTAAGACAACCAATGAGATGCACTTTCCCAATAACCTAAATAATCTATTGTCCTAAAATTTCTCCTAAACTACTTCCCCCACTATCCCCCACTTTCTCCAAAATTATCTCTAATTCATATTTATCTTCTAAATTATCTCTAATTCCTATTTATCTCCAAAATTATCTCTAATTTAGTAGGGAGTTTATCTCCTAAATTATCTCTAATTCCTATTTATCCTCTCCCCTACTTTTTATCTATATCTATCTAAAGAAAGTTTGGATTTAAAAATTTAAGAATTATTTAAATTTCTAAAAAAATTATATAATAAATTTAAAATATTTATTTAAAACACAAAAAATAATTTTATGTTTTTACAAAATATATCACAAAATTATATACTAACAATTTAAATTATGTTTTTCCAGATTATCAATTTAAATATATTTTTTCAAATATTTAATAATATGTAATAGCTTTAAATAAATAAAATTCAAAAAAAAAGTTAAATAGAAATTAATAATAATTTCATATTTTCACATAATATTGTAAGCAATTAATTTCACTTATATCAAGTAATAATTCGAGAAAATAACTTTCAAAAAATAATGTTTATTAACAATAATTTTAAACTCTTAATATGTATTTCGTATAGAATTATATATCCTAAAATTAAAATTTATTGTATGTTAGTAATTATTTATTGTTTTTTGTGATGAATGTTTTTTCAATGATTATGTATAAATTTATTTTGTTTTGTTATTTAACAAAAGTTTTTAATAATTATTGGAGATTAAATTACTATTATTGAAAATTTAAATTTAAGTTTTTGTATTTTTGTTATAAATTATTGATTAATATTTATTAGAGATTAAATTATTATTTGAGAATATAATATTTATTAACTAAGTTAATATATTTTTAGTACTTATTGTATTTTCGTAATTTCTATAATTATTGTATTTTTCATTATCAATATATTTTGCAATAATTATGTATTTTCACTATAAATTTTCAATAATTATTGGAGATTAAACTATTATTATTTATCAAAGATGAGACTATTAATTTAGCTAAAATTATGAATGTTCATGAGTTGGTTCAATTCAGTCGTAGGCTATTTGGCCAACCAAATTAACCTAATCAGGTTAGAGAGTTGGTTAGATGAAACTGACTAACCTTTTTGTGAAAATCGACCCACTCAAGTTATATCAGTTTTGGTCAATTTTTTGGTTTGGTCAGTCGGTTCAAAAGATTTAAGCTTAAAAATTGCATGGTTAGATCATTTGATTTTGATTGGTTTACAAATGGCCAAAGTGAAACTGATCCAATTTGGTCAAACTGGAAAATTTTTGAACCAAAGCCAACCTAAAATACTAGAAAACCGACCAACTTGGGTCGAGTTAATTGGGTTGATCGGTTTCATCCGTTTGATGAATAAACCTATCTGAAATTAATTATTGTTATTTTTGTATTATAAAAATTTTATTAAAAGTAGTATATAAAATATGAATAATTATTAATTATTTAAAATTTTGAAAAAATAAAACAATTGTATACTCTTATGTGTTTCTATTAGGGTCATTTACTTGAACACACCTTTAGGGATGGCAATTTTTCCCATCATCGATGAGGACCCAACTTCCTCGACCTAATGGGGTCGAGGATGGGGATTGTTTTGGCGGGGCAAGGGCAAGGGACGGGGATTAATAGAAATCCTCGGTCGGGGTCAAGGATGGGGATTGAGGCCCCCGCCCCGACCCCGATTATATATATTAAATATACTATTATATTATATTATATTATATATATATATATATATATATATATATATATATATCAAAACATATTTAAAACATTATTTATAAATAAACTTACCTCATGGGGAACCCATCCCTGTCAAGGATCGGGGATGGGGGTTAATTTTAGAATCGGGGTCAGGGATGGGGAATATGATCCCTGCCCCGACCCTTATTGCTTTATATATTTACATAAACATACCTTATAGTTTTTATTTTACTAAAACATCCCATATATTTTACAACTTATTTACTTAATCAACCTTTCATTAAGGAGTGTTTGTTTTGCCATTAGGCCCATGATTTTTTATTCCAAAATACCCTTAACATTTTTTTTTTACAAAAAAACAAAATTGACCAAATATAACCAATAGAGTGGTTGTTCGTGTCTTATTAAGGGTAAAAATGGTATTTTTATTTTTATTTTCTTTTAATTAAATTTATTTAAATGAACGTTATGGTCAATACTGTCATTTTCACTATCATGTAATGGAAGATTGATTAAATTCATTGCAAATTATAAGTAATATTTTAGTAAAATACTAACTATAGGGAGATTTTAGTAAATCCATGAAACTATAACAGGTATTTTAGTAAATGACAATTTCTATTATTTAGCTTTTACTTGATAAATCCTATGCATCTACATGTCCCGCTAATATAAAATACATAATTTGGCATTATGGATCAGGCGTACAATAGCTTAAATGAAAGGGGAATTCATTAGGAAGCTTTCCGAAATCAATACCTATTGAATTGGACTAAAACGTACAATTCTGTGCAAAATTACAAAAAAAAAAAAAAAAAGAAAATGTATGAATCTCATTTAGGGGATTTGTAAAGAAAGAATTTATCTTCTACAACTTAGATGAGAATCCTGAGCCAACCGTTTTGGCCTTTGATATAAAAAAAAAAAAAGAAAAAGAAAAAAATCTAACGGTTCCCAGATTATAAATATATAATTAATACCCTAAGCAAAAATAGGCCCAAAACAAGGGCACACGTGGAAAAGAATCTATTTGTTTTAAAATTTTCTGGAACGCCAAGTCGCCAACCGAAACCCACAGAAATCTTCTTTGTCTGTGTCTATAAGAAAATAGTGGTAGAAGGATAATGTTGTAATACCATATCAAGATCCAGCCACACATGTGACGCCACGTGTTACTCAATACAATCGCTCCTGCTGGTGCTATTATTATCATTCAATCTTTGCGCCTTGGCCAGTGTTGAGGAAGAGAGAATCAAAGAAGCCAAGAGAGGGAGAGAGCAGTAGCAGCAGCAGCAGCAGCAATGGCAGCCTCTGTTATGTCTTCTTTGAGCTTGAAGCCATCTCCTTCCCTTGAGAAATCAGCTGTTAGAGGCTTGCCTTCTCTTGCAAGGCCTTCTTCTTCCTTCAAAGTTCAGGCCAGCGGTGGCAAGAAGATCAAGACAAACACCCCCTATGGTGAGAGTACTAGAATGGATATTCATACATGTATTTACATCTCTGGTTTTTATTCACATCTAGATGATTTTTGAACAAATGGGCTCCATGATAATATGATGGATGTCCATTATTATCACGAATTTAATATTGATTGATTGATTAATTGATTCAAATTATAATAATTTCATCTTTTTGTTTTTCTGAAATTTGGAGATTGATTAGCTAATCGTGGCACTGATTTTTCTTTTTTTATTTCCAGGACCCGGAGGTGGCATGAACCTGAAGAATGGTCTCGATGCATCAGGAAGGAAGCCCACGGTTAACCACTAAACTCCTCCCCCTTCAAATTCATACATAAATTGCTCTAAATTGCTTTCAATATTTTCTATTAGGCTGTGTTTGGTTTGACAGAAAATAAGAGAAATAGATGTTAAGGGGAATTTCCCAGAATTTGTTAATAACTTCCCCTCAACTTTCTGTTTCTCTCTTGTTTTCTGTCAGACCAAACATAGCCTAGTGGTGTATTCTATCATCTCAATTTTGACCTTTTGGGGTTTTATATGGATGCAGGGGAAGGGTGTGTATCAATTTGTTGACAAATATGGTGCTAATGTTGATGGATACAGGTAAAGTATGGATACTTATTTATCTGATTTCATAGTTTATTAGATATTTTCTTGTTGCAATTTACCAGTAAAGTGTGGTTATTCTTAACTTTAGCTTTAGAGTACTGATTCTGATTTCTATCTTCTAATGCAACCGATGTCATTTTTAACTGTCTACAAGGGTGGATCCATCTTTGCTGGTGATTTATTTGGAAAAATTAGTAACCAGTCTTAGCAGTTCATTTCTAATGTAGAATTAGAAAATAAAAATGGATTAGACAATTTTGATTTAATAAATGATGCATCAACTTGATTAGAAATCTATGATTATTAAGTGGATGAATTTTAAGAGTAAATGATTCAAGCATTTCAATAGTGAAGCAAATTTGCAATTCATGAGCAATTGTTACTGAACTTAATTACACTGCTATACAGTCCGATCTACACACCGGATGAGTGGTCGCCCAGTGGTGATGTCTATGTTGGTGGTAAGAACTGTCAAAAGTTTTAGCCATCTTGATTTTATTCATGTAAATCTTGTTTTGATAAATCCTCCTTTCTGTTCATTCTGTTAATGTTTGATCTGAAAATATGAAAATGTAGGTACTACTGGTTTAGCCATATGGGCTGTCACCCTTGCTGGCCTTCTATTGGGAGGTGCCCTACTTGTTTACAACACAAGTGCCTTGGCACAGTAGAATGTTTGTAATGTATGTCTTAATACTGTCTCTAGGTAGTGTCTCCAATTCCCACTCTCCTTTGTGTTGAAAACTTAAGTATAATATTTTGACATGCATATAAATTCATGTATGTAATCTTTTGGACTGAATATCATTTTATTCAAGTTAGGTTAATGAAAATCCTTCTGCTAATGTCTATAAATCATGGATGATCAAGTCATTTAAGGCATAATTCGAAGCAAAAAACAAAGTCATTTAGGCTACGCTTGGAAGGAGTACAAATGCAAATATGTAGGGTGCAAAACCTTATATTTTGTATGTATTTACGCTGTACATATTTGCATTTGTACTCCTTCCAAACTGAGCCTTAAGACATATATAATAAGTCTATTGAGATTAAGTGATTTACTAATACCTGATTGCCATGTTAATGATAAGCAAGTTATTCCCCTTAGGAAGGCATTCCCTGAGGTTAATGCCAAATCAAACACAGCCTTAACGTAATGGATTCCTACCGATAAGCAAGGCATTCCCTTCAGCTCTTTCTTGCAATGTTCAAAGTACCAATATTGCAGAGAAGTATTTGAAAGGAAATTTTAAGATATGTATTAGGGCATGCTTCAAACATGCATTGATACTATAGAATGATTTGGATGTATGTAGACACACTAGTGAATATAGTGTTGGGGCTCACAACAATCACCTACAGGATAAAACTAGAAAGTATTTGAAATTAAATAGCCATCAAGAAATAGTAACAAAAATAACGAAATGCAAGCAAAGATAAATAAAAACAAGCATCACTATGAACACAAAGCATTTATTTGGTTTTGGCCTTACTGCCCATGTCCATATATGGGAGAGACGAAAACCATTCTCACTATGAAAGAAAGTGAGAAACAATACAAATGTCTTGTGAATTGCAACCCAAACCAACCCTTTTAAAATCCACAGTCGACTGTTTTAGGTTTCCATCAAAGAGAATATAAACTAGGATATTCTCTTTATCTATAAGGTGGTTGATCTTATCATAATGAACACTCACTGAAGTGATAATTCATACTACTCTAACATAGTTGGGTATTTGATCCTTAACGGATCTCACTGATTGGTACATCAAAAATAGTACAATCCAACACAGTATCATGGGTTAAGTGCAACTTTTCTATTTTTTCCATCTAGCTCCAAGGTCCAAGGCATAATCAGAAATGGTCATTGTTAAGTGTTTCGACATGCATTCACTGATTGTACCTCACGTTTAACCTTAGTAGTTGAAACAAACTATTTTACCAATTTAGTAATACATTAGTGTCAACCATGGCATGATAAGCTCCCCAAGTTTATCAATCAACTGAGAACATTCTAAATTAACGTAAATGTACAATTTAAGAGGTAATAATAGAAACATACAAAACAAATATGAAATAATAATGATCTAAATTTATTTACTAACAAATATTAGAGCACAACCCTAAACTTGACAACTTTCCTCAAAGACTACTAGTGAGTTTCCATCACCCCTCATAGAAGAGGAGGTAAAGCCATAATGACTATACTCCAAATAGCTCCTTGACACATTGTCTGATTATCAATTGTCTACCTATTCTAGTGAAGATGCATAAAGTTGACACTTGTTTCTCTTTAGCTTCTTTAATAGTTATCTCGAAGTTGTAATAGCGAGGTTCTATAATATATCCAATGCTTTTAGTAAATTGCTACTAGTTTTATTATTTCAATATCTGATGCTTTAATATTGAGAGTTGTCCTAGGTCTTCAGAAATTCTCAATTAGTACTTCTATTATGAAAAGAATAAATTTTTCCTTTTTTAGCATGACTCCCGACATTCAATCAGTTTTTTTGTGCTTTATTATTTAATGACCTTAAAAATATGACACAACCTCATATAATCATAACAAGCTAGATGTAATTAAACACATGCATAGGCATGACACAATCATCATTCTATTACTTAACATCATCTTATAATGCTTTTTAGTTTTGTTATATCATCAATGTGGTCTAGAAAACAGAGGGGATGGAAGATGAACTCGAAGAATAAGCTAAAGAACAAAAGGGCATGCCAAACATCAAATTGAATAATAATAATAATAATAATAATAATAATAATAATAATAATAATAATAATAATTAATAATAATAATAATAATAATAATAATAATAATAATAATAATAATAATAAGGGCACATTTCATAAACTACCCCTACTATTTAGCTAATTGACAAATTATATCCTTACTATTTAACTATTGCCTTGCGCTACCCTTACTACTTTTGACAATTGACAAGCTCTACCCCTATTGTTAGTGTCCATTAATGTTCCGTCAAAATCTGTACACATATGACACCATGTGACGTATAATTTTTTTTTTAAAACCCAACATTACCCTTCGTTTGTCTCCTATAAGCCGGGTAAGAATCACCGCCGATGTTTGTATCATCATCATCATCTTTGTCTCGTATATTCATTGTCATATGATAGCCATTGCTCACATGGCTATCAGATCTGCTCTTTGTTGACAAATCCAAACCTCAATATTACCGTTCATCTTCTTGAACAAATGTTCGGTGATCAGAGCCATCGAGGGAATGACTCTCTATCTAGATTTTGATCTAAGCATGTATTGACTATCAAGAGATTAGTGGTTTTGTCCAAGGCAAGGAGTTAGGCTTCTTCTTTAACAAACATTTGATGATCAGAGCCATCAAGGGAATGATGCTAACGCCACCAATGCTAATGTCACTGGAGAGAAGCTCGTCGCTTCTTTCTGGATCTAATTAATCATCGTAGCGGAAATTTTGGATGTTTCCCAGCTAACGTCACTGATGCTAGGGTTTCTCAACGACCTCATCCAGTTATCCATCTTAGTTGATATATTTGTAGATCGTCAAAGTGGATGGTGTCAAAGTTTGTAACTTCTTTATATCTAAATCGACCTCTCTTTTTTTGAGATTGGACGGTTTTCTTGGAGAGTATTGCCCTACATCCATAAAAAATCTCAAACGCACTTCTAAGAGGGTTGGATGCATGCATCTCGGACCATTAAGATGGTCATAGCATCATTCCCTCGATGACTCCGATCACCAATAGGGATCGTTTCAACTCGATGTGGAAGAGAGAGGGAGAGAGAATGAGGAAAGAAAAAAAAGGAGGAAATACTGTGAGGGAGAAGGAAAAAAAGCTCAGTGCAATGGGAGAAAGAGAATGAGGAAAGAAAAAACTCAGTGCAGTGATCGTCGCACCACCAGTCGAAAGTTGCAGCAACAATCGTTGCATGCGAGGGTGATGGTGCTCCTTCTATGCTCTAGGCACTCTGTTCATCTAAACCAATTTAAGTTAAGGGCAAAACGGATATTTCATTCCTCCTATTACAATTTAACGACGATGGTACTTGTCAAAAATAGTAAGGTAACGCAAGACAATAGTTAAACAGTAAGGGTACAGTTTGTCAATTAGCTAAATAGTAATAGTAGTAGTAGTAGATTTCAAAAGTAATTCTAATAAGCCCAAATATCACAAAAATTCAAGTTGACGCTATAGAATATGTAAGTAAGGTCCGCCCAACACCTAAAAAGCTATAGGAGGAAATAAAGTGGTAGAAGAAAAATTAGAGGATGTGACATCTCAAACTCAAAGAACCACAAAGAAAATAGGCCTTTGCTCATATCCATGAACTTAAGAGAAGATGAGTGCACAAAACTACTAGATTTACTCAAAGTGAGGTCCACCAACTACTTGCAATAATTCTCGTACAAATACCAAGTAATTGAAATAGTGTGGCCTCACTACCTTTAGGTTAAGGAAAGTACCAATAGACTCTAGAATGAAATCAAATGGAAGCTTACTGTCAGGACCAGCATCCATGCACAAAGGAAGATAATGGATAAGAGGGTTCAGAATGTGAGAATTATCACAAGACCCTACATCATCTAAAATTTTTATGATAGCAATAGGATTGAGTGAGGAAATGTTGGACCACAAAGGAAGATAATGGATAAGAGGGTTCAGAATGTGAGAATTATCACAAGACCCTGCCTCATCTAAAATTTTTATGATAGCAATAGGATTGAGTGAGGAAATGTTGGACCTCAAACTTTCAAGGGTAATAGGGAAGCTTGGAGAGTGCATACAAAAGGAAGAAATGCACAAATAAATAGATGAACAGAGTGACTGTATAGAGCAAAGTATGCACCAAAATAAAAGCCACAATATACAATTAACACTCAAAGCAATGGTAAAGAAGTTTTCAGAAGTTGTTCCCTTTATATAAGAAATTTCACATTGAAACCATTACATTTCACATCAACCTACATGTGGTAGATATTTTTAACATTTTGGAAATAGAAAAACTTCCTATGCAAGCCTCCAATTATACAACTCCAATAAAAGAGGGAATTTCAAAATTTAACCCCACTTCCACATATGAAGCATTAGTTCCTAATGATGACTTCCAACCCCACATTCAAAATCTCACAAAAGTCCCTAACCAATCTAGCCTTGTAAAGTAGTCCCCAACTAATTTAGCCTCGCAAAATAATCCCCAACCAAACCAACCTAAGACATGTCAAAACCCAAAGTCCCCATTTGCGTGTAAACTTCACACAATTGTGTACTAAATTTCGTAACCAAACTCCAAAGATCCACCTTCATCATATCAATATCTTCTCCAATGGTCACAATCCAAGTAGTGATAAAACCTTAACTTTAAAAAAGTCAAATCTAATACATTCACTGCCTTAAGGACATAAGTTACAATCAACTTCCAAATCTTACATTTACGATGATGCCACTTCAACAACCTTGGATGAATAAAATGAGACAATCAGGATCAACAAATTCCTTCTTAGATCTGAACCATCCACCCGACTTATCATCTTAATCCTTATCTACATGCCAAATTTCAACTCAGAATTTCCTTGTTAAACCTACAAAGATTTTAATTTTGCACTTATAATTAAGTCACACAAGAAGTCACAACCCAAGTAGCCAAGCACCTCTCATTAAGTCCAAAATCTCAAAGTAACATATCTTAAACTTCTCCAATTCCCTCCAAAATAAATACGATTTCATTGTGATCTTTCTCATTAGTTGACAAACCATAAGCCAAAACCTTGATCTAAATCAAATCTTTTAATTCTTACCATTGACCAAAAGTCCAACATTCCCATTAGATTCAAAACGTCTAAAAATGCCTATCCACCAAATTTCATCTAAAAATCCCCTCATTTGACCCACCATCAAGCTAAGATTTTGTTTCAACAAATCTCAGAGCTTATTAGCCATTGATCTCTATTATTCCAGCCTTTAACTGATCAGACCTCACCACCATGATCAAAGACCCCAAAAAAATCCCAATACATCATAGATTGAATTCTGTGAGCTTTCTTACATGTTTAAGCTTTTTTGAAACCCTAGACACGTGGTGAGTTCATCTCAAACCTGCCCCAGCCTTCCTTCTCTATAAATAGGACGGGTTTTAAGCTCAATGGGTGGACTTTTGAGAGGAGAAAAAAGGGAGAGAACCCCTATTCGGATCCCAAATTATTTTCAACAAAAGTTTGAGAAAAACTCAAAATCTCATATTAGAACTCACCAAAACCGCCCCATTTCTCAATGTGTTTATGTCCTAACCTTCAAAAAAGGCAAAGCCCATCTCAAATATTCACTGTTTTCTCATCAATGAGCAATTGCAAGTCATTCTCTTGTTCAAAAATCTCGAAAAATGTCATTCCCAAGATCTAGAATCGCTGCTATCAAGTTTAGTTAATGCTAAATCAAAGAGGTAAGTTTCTTAACCAGATTTGTTAGATTTTCATTCTTAGTAATAACTTCTTGGGTTAATTTTCACTCGCATATTGTTCAATTTGATTTCAGGTTAAGACTCAAAATCCGTGGAAGCTTTTCTTCAAGCTTCCTCTGATTTTAAAATTAGAGAGAGGCAATGTGTTAGGAAAGATTCGTACCTAATTTCCGATAACATCCCCTCAAAACTGAGATTATGGATGCTAGAAGGGAATTTTTTTCATAGGATTTTGGAGTTTTGTTCTAATATGAAAATTTCAAAGTTGAGATCTTAAGCAACTTCAATATCGGGTTGTCTTTTATAGCTTGGAGAAAGGGGTGCCTCACACCTTCCCTCTCCCAATCCTAACGGGCTTAGAATCCTTTGGTTGAGTGCCTCTTAGATGAATAGTGGAGTCACTATTTGTCTAAAACAAAATCAATTTTCCTGAATTTACAGAGGACTCATTTCCTATCAAAATTAAATGAATGGCAACTTCTTTGTTTAAGTCCGGCATGAGATTTTCGGAACTCACAAGCATTAGTTAAGACTGAAAACACCTCAACCCTTATATTTCCATGCATGTAGCTTCCTTCCTCGCTTCTATAAAATAGGCAAGCAAACAAGGCATGAAGGAACATTCATCCTTAGCCAATTTCCTACAATCCCCCACACTCTAATCATTCACCAAACATAACAATTCTTTTGATTTCTCACTAAGTCACTTTCTCCCCGTTCTAAAGGCATTTTTTGATCTGCTTTGAAGACTATTAAATCACCCTTATCTCGGTTGGTTTACACCAAGATAGGTCAAAATAAACTATGATGTTAGCTTTGACTTTCCTTCAAGTGCTATGGGTATAGCAAGTGTGGTCAGGGATGCAAAGGGTGAAGTATTGAGTGCATTTAGGCTAAAAGTGAGGTTTAGTTCTACCCTAGACACAAAGTTGAGAGTTATTAGAGTGAGTTGTTTAGAAGCACAAAAGCAAGATTTCGGTAATGTGGTGATTGAATTTAATTCCAAGCAAGCTATTGACTGAGGTGTTGTTTGGCAAGTCTTTTTAGTAAGATCTTCCACAACCAAGATGACCAAAGGACATAATGATTTTTGGGTATTGTCTTTAAAATTTTAGACTACTTGGTAAGTTTCCTAGTCTACATGGTCTATCAAGCTATTAAATAAAATATTTTAGGCACAAAAAGACAAGAAGCTTCATTTGAATCTTATAGATTTTTTACCATTTTGGGCTTCCATGAGCTTTTTTAGGGCATTGGTCTTTCCAACTTTCTATCTTTCATTCCCAAACTGAGAAAGACCAAACTTTGGTCTTCCAAGCTTTGAAAAGCCCAAAAGACCACATAAAAAGATATTCCAAATGCGCTCTGAGTCAACTCTAAAGATCAAGGTGATATATCGCCACAACACTATCTAGTGCTTAATGCTGGCTCACAAGATTACGAGCATGGCAAGATCCTTTAGCAGTGTTTTCAATCATCCTGATTTTCAGTCGTGGTTCGATCCTTTTAAACGGCTGGCCTATGCTGATGTTTTTTTGCCTTAAGACCATGTGTTGATGTTTTTGAATAAAGTATCTCTTTTTATCAAAAGAAAACCTATATTAGCAATTACAAACCATTAGACCAATATATGTTGATATAACCCGATATAGGTTGCGTGCTAACAATTCATGTTTGATGGTTTCACTTTTACGATATATTTTCTCACCTCCCACTCTTCAATTTTCATCTTAGAGGCCTATGGGGGAGTTTTTATCTATAAAAAAACTTGAAATCTCATAAAAAAATGATGAAAGTTGGTTGGAATCTAGAATAAGCAAAAAAACTGATTTTTTTTTAATTCTTTCAATAGTAGATTTACATAATTTTAAATGTTGAACCTGTGATGTTTTTTCTTGTATTAGTAGAACTATGGATTTTCTAAAAAAATAATGAGATTCAAAGATCATAAAAAATTATTTAAAATAATAGTTTTGTTGATGGGAAGAAATATAAGATAGATTTATGAATGATTTTTCAAATCCATTGATCCATCAAAAACTTATGTAAAAAATATGATAATTTTGAGAAATAAAAATAGGATTATTTCCTTGATCATTAAAAATTTAAAAATTGTAGATGATATGATATGTTTCTTAGAAATCGTGATGGATCTGAAATTGAAAAAAAAAATGAATTGATAATTTATAAGAAGTTAAACCCACTAACTTGATTTTCTAATAGTTAACAAATTAAAAAAGAATAAAGTATAGAAATTTTATTAATAAATCAAAATTTAACAGTTGCTTCTTGATTTTTTGTCTTGGGCTTGGATTTGTGGATATTGAACATTCCAATGTATAATAAGTTATTGTATGAATTTCATGTCTTAGACTCATGGTATTGTTGATTGCAACATATTTCTTCATACAAACCATTAAATTCAAGTTTTAAAATTTCAACATATCATGTGGAGTGGGTGGAATGAATAAAACTGAAGTCTTTTGCACATATCAACCAATATTCTCAGTGTAACACATTCTATTGGTGCTTATATAAATAAGTACACACACACACACACACACACACACACACTCTTACAAGTATGAATGAGCTTGTGTAACTTTTCTTCTTGAATAAAATACACCTATTTGTGAATTTGGAGCTAAAAGTGTAATTTAGACTAATACTTTTCACCTCTCAGATCTCACATTAAGGTGACATTTGATAACACTTTTCAGACATTTGAAGTCTAAAAACTTTGCTTTTTAGATGCTAGTCGCGTTTGGGTTTAGGTCTGATTAGAGGCAATTTCAGATCTGATTTGGTAAAACCTGGTTTGTTGTCTTACCAAAATTAGACACATTTCAAACATAATAAATTGACATTAATGTCCTCATTATTGTCATCTATTTAACAACAACAAAACCAATAATAATAATGATAGTATGTTTATTTATAATGATAATTATTATTATTATTTTAGTATTATTATTAAATAATAATATGTTTCTTCATAATGATTATAATAATAGTTTATTTAATATTATTTACTAATAGTAATAGATATATTACAATTAAAAAATAATAATTATTATAAAATTATAAATAATACCATTTTAATTTAAATAAATAATAATATTTAGTATTAACATTTATATAGTAATAATAAAAATTCATAATATATTTATTAGTAATAATTAAAATATTTTTATAATAAATACATAAAATATTATTTTAATTAAATAATAAATAATTATTTTTTTCAAAAAATATAATATTTGTTTATTAATAAGAATATTATTTTTAATATCCTTTTTATTGTTTATAATACTATTTTGTTAAGGGTAAAATAGTAAATTTCACATTTTCAAATGTTGGAGACTGCTCCAACTCGAATGATCTTATCTTTTCAGAATATCTGAAAAGTAGAAAATTATTTCTACTTCTTTTCAGATTTCAGACCCAAATCCTTTTTTCATATTGTATATTTCAAATTTATCGAAGACCACCTAAATCTTATATTTAAGGTACTTTTTCCAACCAATAAATTCAATTGATCTATCCAATACTTTTAACAATACAAAATCTATGTTTTTTTAATTGACCAAAAAAGGAAATTGTTTTTTCGTCCAAGTGGATGGAAACAAAATGCAAAAGTTAAAAGCAACCAAAAAAATTAAATTGTTTTCCTATTTGGTGGCTAGTCAAGAATTCAATATTTCATGTCAAATGTGTCAACTCTTGATGTCATAATTAAATAATAAAATTTAAAAAGAAAAAACACAAAAACATTGGGACATGTCTTTAATATTATATTTATTATATCAAACAAAAATGTGTGTGATAAATAAGAATTATTTTATATACAAAAATATAAAAGACTCAAAAAAATTAGAGACGTCATTACTACTACTATTATTATCTTCATCACCATCTAATACTGTCACGTACAAAGCATATGCATTTTTGTTGGTCAGAGGGATATGTTCCTCACACTTGGGCACCCCACATGCACATCCACCATGCATTGAGAACATCTCCCGTGAATAATAACTTATAAGTACGAGAGATATTCCCAATGCATGGTAGGATGTGCATGTGAGGCGCCATATGTGAGGAGCAGATCTGGTCTCAAACCTATATGGGTGTATCAACTGATACATTATGTTATTTGGGTAAAAGACATAAACCTCTCTTAACATTTCTTATAAATACTAAAACCTATTCTCTTTTTAGAAAGGACTTAAACCTCCTCCCTCTCACATGTATTACCAGTTATGCCTAAAGGAAGAATTTAAAAGACAAATATGCCCTTATGGGCTATATGTTGGGCACACAAAAAACCCATAGAAGTGTTTAGCACTCAAGCAATAACAACCTCCCTACTCATGTCACCAAGGTTCAAAGTATCGATAAGGCCAAGGTGTATCAACCTGTATCGATGCTTTTTTGTGTGTTTTTTTTTTATTTTTTTATTCTAATTCAGAGGAGTCGGTTTAAGGCCCGACTACCCTCTGAACCATGGTCTGACCCAAAACACCCCTTGTAGGGGCATATTGGGAATGCCACAATACGATATGTATCGACCGATACAGGCCAATACATAACGATACCCTACCGATACGGGCCGATATATATATTGGAGTAGATTCAGTTTACTACTTCAATGGCTAGCTTAAAGCTGGTGGTTCGTGTTGGTTTTGCATAGGCAAGAAAGAAACTTTATGCCTTTAACTGCAATGGAGCTGGTTTTGTGGGTTGATTCATAAATAATTTTGATGAGTAAGAGAATACGTGACAGATTTGGTGGGTCAATCTCTGTTGATTGTCAAGGCTCCAAAGAACCTTCGATAAGTGCAACTTACAGAGATTGACAAGAAGACAAATGCTTGTGGTTAGACCCACGCCTCAATCAGACCTGAGGCATGTTCACAGAAACCTCTGAAATCTAAATTGCAACTCTCTCTCTCTCTCTCTCTCTCTCTCTCTCTCTCTAAAACTATATCACAGGGTCAAAGAGGAGGTAGGAGATCCAACAAAAACCCAAATTGGATGAACACAATCGGAAATAGATCCATCTGTTACTCCTAGTTCAACTCATCCCCTATGGAAACCAGCAACGGGTATAGGGTTGAGTATTCTCGATGAGGGGAGGAGGAACAAGGGCCCAAGGGTAAAATTGGATCTTTAAAAAGTTCAATAGCATATGACAATTCCATGCAAACGGAACTTCACAAATTATTAATGGAGGGAGGTCCTTGTCTGATGAAACCATTGCAAAAACTAAAATTTTCTAAAACCGCTTTTAAGAAAGGGTAAATTGCTGAAACCACCCCTGAAATTTTTGATTGTTGCTAAAACCTCCCCTAAATTTTGACAATTGCAATCAGCTCTCATTAAGTTGCACACACCTTTTGATCGAAACTTCTAAAAAAAGACATGAAAATATCCAAAATACCATATAGTTACTTTTGAAAAAAGATGTTTATTTTTTCAAATTTTCTATCTAATCCCTACCCCAAACCCTTCCAAACTCTTTTCCTGAAATTGATTAATTTTCTAAATGTCTTTCATATCAATCACTCAAAGGCTCATATCAATCACTCGGAAACAAGGTTCAAAGCATCAACACAACCACCAATACCTATCGTTCCAGGACCCCTCCGATACACCCCTATAATGGGTGTATCGGGGGTTTGACCGATTCAAGGTGTGGAGGTCTAAACCGGCTCCCCTGAACCTGTTGCAAAAAAATAGTACCAAAAGCTGCTCGATATGCCCATACCGGCATATCGGGCATATATTTCCAACCTTGCTCATAAAGTAAAAGCTTGGTTTTTGTTGTTCATAATGTTTGTATTATTTTTTTCTATAGAAACTACCCTCAATAACAACTTTATGGGTATTTTGAATATTTTCATGCCTTAAAAATTTAAAAGATTCTACCCAAAGAGGTCTACTTGCAACTGTATCAGAAAGTTTAGAGAAGGTGATTGCAATCACTAAACTCCAGGCGAGGCTTCAGCAACAGCAAGAAGCTTCAGGGGAGGTTTCAGCAATTTACCCTCTTAAGAAATTCCACCTTTGGCATAAACTCTGATACGCAGGTTTAATGTCTTCTACTTTTTGACGTCATATTGCAACAAAATAATTAGTCAAGCAAAATTAAAGTATGCCGAGATATAGAATAAACGGGTAAAGCAGCCTCTATGCCAAGGTTTCAACAGAACAACAAATACTATTGGAAATAAGAGGGACAAAAGCTCCACCAAATAGAATCTTCGACTCAGAGGGTATCAGGGCAACACAAGTGAAGGAGCTAATATGAACTCCCCAAGCTATATGGGAAAACATTTATAATGGGTGAAAGCATTTATGCAAAGTGACTCACACTGAGCTCCTGCTATCTATAGATTTTTCATTTTATACCAACCAATAATAATGTAGAGAAGACTTCCTTACTTTACCGGCTTGTAAGGTGTATATGCAAAAGAAACAACGAAGTTTACAAATTGGCTATCACATATAAACTTAATGATAAAAGGCAAAAGAATAAGCTCTGGTTCAGCAGATACGCCTTTTACATCAATGGGGAAAAGGTTCACTTCTTCCCACCACCAGAGACATTGAACTTGAAGAAGATGATGTCTCCATCCTGGACCACATACGTCTTCCCCTCTTGTCTGTATTTGCCTGCAGCCTGTATAAAGAAAACAGAATTTTGTGGCAAGACTTCCTAAAAAAGCAGATCAAAGTAGGACAGAAAGGAAAAGGAGGAAAAATACGAACTATATAGCCATCCAAGTACATTAAGCTGACACTCAAAGATCACTTTCCAACAGTGCCCAAAATGATTTGTTATCCTAAACTAAAATTTAAAGATCACCATAATCAAAATTTACCATCCATTTATGTCCCAGGATCTATGTGATGTCGGGCATGGAAAGAAAAAAAAAAAAGTTTCTGCCATGGATACGAGTTTAGGTAACTTGGCAATGCACAAAGTTATAGTACACAATTTTCAATCATAGACGGTCCTTATCAGTAATGATCAGATATTTAAGCCATATACAAGAGTACAAGACAAGATTTTCTTGTCCTGAAGAACATCATAAGGTAATCATGTCCTAAATTTACATGTTAATTACATATAGCAACACTATTTTCAGTTCCCCTTCAGATAGAATTTATTTGTAGAAAGTAATTTACTCTCATTAATCAGAACACTGTAAAGTCACTTGGGATGCAATGCCCAGGAAAAGAATGCCCAAGAGTATCAATGAGACTTCTGGACTATGGATATATACCTTAACAGCTGATTCACTGCCCAACTCCTTCAGATCCTCAAATTTCATCACCTGAAAGCCATCACATTACTCAAGTTGGAACAGGTGGCAGTTGTACAGTTATATAGGCTCAAAAGTTGGTCAGAAACAGAAAACTAAAAATATGAATATTGTGTAAAAAAATGCACATCTTTAATTTGTGAAAAGATGTATTTTCTAGATAACCTGTGTTTTCATACATACATGCATGCACGCACAAGTGTGAATGATTTTGTAAAATCATTAGGTTTGGAGTTGATTTTTCTATATATTAGATTTTTCTACTTTTGCATTTGGAGTTGATTTTGTAAAATCATTAGGTTACTTTTGTTGTTTCAAAGGAACCTATACTAACTTTTAACTTCCCAACTTCTTGGCTAATAAACCTTAAATTCGTATTTCATTCCGAGCTACTTCTAAACAAAGCAACTAAGTATACTGAAGGCTCATCGCTTAAGCAACTCTTTGATCTCCCACTTACATTGTCAACCCCTATTTGCTAATGCTGGTTATTCATTTACATGTAATATCTAGGGTTTGCTGAGAAAGAAAACAAAGAGAGAAGTTAGTTATGAGGGGAGAAAAGAGAGTTACTGTTCACTCTCTCAAACTCATGATTTATATTTTTGAGAGAAATTACAAGTATGCCCTCATATGGGCACCCAAATAAAAAGGAGCATAAAATGACAAAAGGACCCTGACCCAAACAATCTCAACGTGTCTAGGTTCTTGGCAAACTTTGGATGATGAAGGTCTTTAGTGAGACAACCAACAGGTTGGTTCTTGGCAAACATTGTGGACAATGTTTATAGCTGCTTGATTATCACAATAGAGTCTCATTGGAGTATTAGCATGGATGCCTATCTCGGTTAGTAAGGTCTTCTACCAAAGTAGCTTTGACACTCCATGGGCCATTGACATGTATTCTGCCTCAGTACTGGACCGAGCGACAACTGATTGTTTCTTTCTACATGAAACCTAATTGCCTCCAACTAAGGCATAGTAACCGGATTTGTAGGCCTCAACATTTAGATGCCCATGATTGGAGTACAACATCCATTTACTAAGACATCCCTTCAAATAGGCTAGGATTCTATTAACAGCTTGCATGTGGGAGATTCTGGGTCAATGCATATATCAATTGACCACCCCGACTGCATATGATATATCAAGTCCAGTCAAACAGAGATAGAGAAGGCGGCCAACCACTCTCTAAAAGACCCCTTTTGTCTAGAAGAACATCTCCTTTAGTGGTACTCAACTTGTGGTTGGAATCAATTGGAGTTTCTGCAAGCTTGTATTCCAATTTCCCAACTTCAACTTTATGTAGCAAATCAAGAACATACTTCCTTTGAGAGAGGAAGATTCCCTTCTTGGATCTTGCAACTTCAATTCCAAGAAAGTACTTGAGATCACTGAAATCCTTACTCTCAAATTCAGAAGCAAGAAAGGACTTTAATTGAAAGATACTTGAGATGCCATCCCCAGCCACAACAATTTCATCAACATATACTATCAACATAGTCAACTAACCATCGAACTTCCTTAGAAATAAGTTGTGATCAGCCTATGATTGAGATAATCCAATCTTCAAAACAACATTTCTATATATGCCAAACCAGGTTAAGGAAGCTTACTCCAGGAGGTATTCTTCACATCCATCTGATATAAAAGCTAAGAAAATTGGACAGCCAATGACATAATCACATGAATAGAATTCATTTAGCAATTAGAATAATCAATATCATAAGTTTGGGTATATCCTTTGGCCACAAGGCAAGCTTTATACCTCTCAGTTGAACCACTTACACCCAACAAGGACCTTATCCTTAGGACAATGCACAATTGGACAAGTTAGGATCATTATCAATGCCTTCATCTCTTGGTCCATAGCTTTTTTCTAGTGAGGAAACAACACTACGAAGAATAGAAACAAAGGAAATGGTAAAAATATAGGCATAATAAAAGGGTGAGAAAGCATCATATAACACATAATTAGTAATAGGATACTTGTTACATGTTTTCCCCTTCCAGAGGGCAATAGAAAGATCAAGAACCACCCTCTCACTGCGCTTGATGAAGAATTGCTACCAAGATTGAGGTTGATACAAAAAAGGTGGAAGAAGGGAAAGAAAGCCCTCATTACAAGGATGAAAGGAAGGAAAAAAACTAGTAGACACAGAAACAAGAATGAAAAGGTTGAATGGAGTCCGATCTTCAAGCTAAGAAAATTGGACAGCCAATGACATAATCACATGAATAGAATTCATTTAGCAATTAGAATAATCAATATCATAAGTTTGGGTATATCCTTTGGCCACAAGGCAAGCTTTATACCTCTCAGTTGAACCACTTACACCCAACAAGGACCTTATCCTTAGGACAATGCACAATTGGACAAGTTAGGATCATTATCAATGCCTTCATCTCTTGGTCCATAGCTTTTTTCTAGTGAGGAGACAACACTACGAAGAATAGAAACAAAGGAAATGGTAAAAATATAGGCATAATAAAAGGGTGAGAAAGCATCATATAACACATAATTAGTAATAGGATACTTGTTACATGTTTTCCCCTTCCAGAGGGCAATAGAAAGATCAAGAACCACCCTCTCACTGCGCTTGATGAAGAATTGCTACCAAGATTGAGGTTGATACAAAAAAGGTGGAAGAAGGGAAAGAAAGCCCTCATTACAAGGATGAAAGGAAGGAAAAAAACTAGTAGACACAGAAACAAGAATGAAAAGGTTGAATGGAGTCCGATCTTCACTGGCAAGCCCCCCTTAAAGAGAATGATAGGATGACTGAAAAAAGGATGAAGACTCAAGGAAGGTAACATCCTTAGAAACATACCTTTGACCAGACTAAGGATCAAAACATCTATAGCCTTTCTGGACAAGAGAGTAACCAAGGAAAACACATTTAATATACTAAAGGTCAAATCTTATGTCTTAAAGGACTCATATTGTGAACAAAACAAACACATCCAAAGACCCTGAGAAGTAAATTGAAGGTGAGTTCACCAAGAAGAAACTGATGAGAGGACCGAAGGTTTAGCATTCTTCATGGGAGCAGGTAGGAACATGAGTCTAGAACAGCAACCCACAAGCAACTTCAACAACATGTCTATTCTTCCTCTCAACAACTCCTTTTGTTATGGAGTATGAGCACATGAGCTCTAGTGAATAGTGCCTTGTTCTTTAAGAAACAAACGATGATGGTTTTCAAAATAGTCATTTGCATTGTTAGATCTTATTATCTTAAATTCTTTTCTCAAATTGGGTTTCCACCGTATTCATGAAATTTTGAACAATCATAGGAACTTCATCACAATGTTTCATCAAGTAAAGCCATGTATATCGAGTGTAGTCATCAATGAAGAGAATAAAGTATCTATACCTACCCATGCAAGGAATGGTAATATGGGCCCCAAACATTAGCATAAACCAAATAAAAAAACAACATTACTTCTATTGCTCGCAAAAAAATGTGGTCCTACATTTTTTGTATAAATGACAAACTTCACGTTTAGGATTGAAGTTGGATATTGAATTGAACAAATTTAAAAACAAAAGTTTTATAGACTTAAATGACATGAGAGAGACGATAGTGCCACAACTACACAAAAAAAAAAAACACCAATTTCCCATTGGATTAGACTCCATTGATTTCATGCCTACTTCCAATAATCTTCCCCATGCTCAGATCCTAAAAGACACAATGGGTAGGAAAAAGGTTACAAATCAATTAAGGGACTTGCTAAGAGAATTGACAGATAACAAGTTTTTATGCAATTGAAGAACATGAACAACAAATCCAATGGAAAGGTTATGGATAACTTTGACTTACTCCTTAACTTGAGATAGGGGTCTGAGATCTATTTGTGTCAATAATCTTCCCCTTCCAAAGGGTTAACTTATATGAAGTAAAGTGTGAAGGCATACCAATCATATGGGTATTAGCCCCAAAGGCAACAATCCATGGGCTAGAGGAAGTGGAACAAGCAAGTGTAGTACTTGTGTTAGCATATGCACCGGATGGATTACTAGAACCAAATGAGGAGATGCTCACTCTTTTCCAAGTGCAACAAAAGATCCAAAGTTTATCCATCATATCAGAGGAGTCATGGGAGGGAATGGTCATATCAGAAGACCGACCCTCATTGTCAAGTGTGGCCAAATGAGCATTGCTTTTCTTTTTAGTTTTAAACTTATCCGGTTTCAAGTGGGGATTGAATTCACAACATCTTTCTTTAATATGTCTCAACTTCTTGCAATATTCACAAATGACATCAATCAATCTTCTCAGTTATAGTATTCTTAATACCACTTGGCTTGGGCTTAGAGGACATAAAGGGAAAGTGCTCAATCACAAAGGGCTATAGCATGGCCGTCCTACTTTTTTTCCCTTGTACAAGAGAGAATGCAGTGGCTAGAGAGACAATTCCCACATTCAGAATATGTTGCCTAGTGAAATCAAACTCCTGATTCAGGCCGGAAAAAAAGTCAAAAACTATGTTATCCTCAATATACTTACCTCTTTCTGTGATGGTAAGCTTAGCCGATTGGAACCACTACAAAAAGTTGGTCCCATCAAGTTTTTACAGTGGTTATCGTACCACTAGAAACATCAACATTTTCAAACACACACAAGAACTCATTTGTACATCTTTTGGTGATTTCATACCTCATAGACAACTTTCTCGACAACCAAGGAGCACGCCAACACCCAACCGGAATACATACCTCAAAAGATGGGTCAAACTCAGTTAAAGGCTAGAAAAGGGGCCAAAAGTTAGCGAGCAGCAAAATAGAGGGAGAAGAAAAACTCCCAAATAATTTCTTAGGCTTTAGAAAAATACAAGATCACTTCCCGTCATTTCCAAACTATAAAATGACCTAGAAAACCAGGTTTTGCAAGATAAAAATCCATTAACCAAGAGAAGCAAGTCTCTAAACCAGATCTGAAATTTCTGCAATTTTCCACTTGAAAAGTCCACAATAAATCATGAAGGCATCAAATAACAAGAGATTACCCAAAATTCATCTAAAATCAAGGCAAATCAAACTATACAATTTTTAGAGATTGCCACTGCCCCATGTATGGACTACTAACGTCATCGAACAATAGTCTGATAGTAGCTCACCCTACAAGTAAAAAGCAGTAGAGAAAGACTCTCCCAAGAACTTCTAGTTGCTTTGATACCATCTTGTAATATCTAGGGCTTTGTTGAGAAAGAAAAGGAGAAGGAAAGAGAGAAAGAAGTTATGAAAGGAAACAAGAGTTACTTTTCACTCTCTAACTTGTGATTTATATTTTTGAGAGAAACTACAAGTATGCCCTCATGTGGGCACACAAATACAAAGGAGCATGAAATGACAAAAGGACCCCTGCCCCAAACAATCTCAACACGTTTATCCTAATAAAAGATATTTTTCGAATATAATTAAATCAAAAAACCATTTTTGTAGGGATTAAAAATTTAAGACCTTTACATGGACTTGTTTGGACTTACCTCGAGGGGCTTGGTACAAAGGCAGCTCATAGAATTAGAAATGAAAATGTGTAACATCAAATTATCTATTTGAAATAATGCAATTGGGAAAGAAATAAAGATATTAAAGGTTTACATGCTTAAATATGTTTTGTATGCTATTTTTTATTTTATTTTTCCATTTTAACTTTGAATATGTTTTATATGTTATATTTATGTTTTCTATTTGAGTTATTACTATTAGGATTTTAAAAACATTTAGTTTAAAATTAAAGTTTATTTTTTAATTAATATGATTTTTAAAATTTTCTTAATTTGTTTTTGAATAATTTACTTCTTTGCACTTATTATTTTTTTTTATTTTACGTCTTGCTTCAAAAAGGCATGTGTCTCGCCTTGTGCCTTGCACCTTAAGCACAAAATGGCCATTGTGCTTTTCTTGCACCTTCTTTTTGGTAATATGGTTTTCTTGCACCTTGTGCTTTTAAAACATTGTCTAGGACTGCCTTTATGTGGGAATCCGAGAGCAAAAGGTTTTTGGAGGCTGGTGCTAGGGAGGTTTGTTAAGAAACTACCTCTTTGGAAAAGGAATTACATTTCAATGGGAGGGAGCATAACCCTAATTTCAACCACTACGACTAGCCTACCCATTTATAACCTATCAACTTTCCGTATATTGGTTAAAGTACGTAAGCAATTAGAAAATAGGTAGGCAATTAGAAAAGTACATGAGAGACTTCCTTTGGGAATCAAATGATGAGAGGAATGACCATTTAGTGAAGTGGGAGCAGGTTAGCAAATCCAAGGAGCAAGGTGGGTTAGGATTTGGGTACCTGATTATAGAAAACCAGCTTTGCTAGGGAAATGGTTGTGGAGATTTCCCTTAGAAAGTGACAAGCTATGGCATAGGGTCATTGAAATCATACATTGTATCTTGGACAACAGTTGGGATGATGTGGGAACAAAAGGTGCTCCCTATTTTTCTTAACCTTACTCGCTTTGATGTGGGATGTGGGAACAAAATCTGCTTTTGGGAATACTTGTGGCTTGGTGACACACCCCTTAAGGTGAGATTCCCTTTACTCCCTATCCAATTAGAACCCATTTCAAAATTTGGAGTAGCATCACCTTCTGAGATAAATTGGAACTTTGGCTTCAAAAGGGGAATGAGGAACAAGGAATGTCATTCCCTTACCTCTTTGTTGACCAAATTAAAGTCGATTTTTCTAGACGAAAACTCAAAGGACAACAGACTTTGATCAATCTCCTCAAATGATCTTTTCACTTGCTTAGCTATAATATTAGACCTTAAGATTAAAAAAATATAGTTTAGATGTTTTACTTAAATCTTCTTATGAAAATATGAAAAGTGAAATTGGAAGAAAAAAAGATCAAGTTAATAATTTATTACTTGAAATGTATAGTGTATATGAATCTCAATTATTAGGACAGAAGAGAACCTGTACAACCTCCACTACTGAAACCTCTAGTTCTGGTAGTGGAAGAGATAGAGCTTGGTCCTTAATAAATATAAAAGGCAAAAAATAGCTCCCATGTTATCATCAACTTCATTTACTAAGCTTAAATTTTATTTACAATCTGATTTTACTAATTTAATATATTCCCTCATCTCGAAGGAATTAAATAATTTTGATATTTTAGCCTAAAGGAATTAGCAAAGAAAAATTACCCAGTTCTTGCCACCATGGAACATGATCTACTAACACTTCTAGTGTCCACAATTCCATTGGAGTCTTGTTTTAGTGCAGGTACTTGGGCTTTGGACAACAAGAGAAGATGCATGAATGATGAAAGCTTAAAGATGTGTATATTATTTAAGGATTTGTTGGATGTTGAAGCCAGGCTACAAGATCAGTTCACTTGATGTTTCACCAGAAGCAAATGACCTGAATCAAAGAGATGGAGGAGGTGGCACTTGAAGAGTTGAAGTTGAAGAAAATAATGAAATCAATATTTTTTTGTATATTCAATAATTGTACAACATTTTTTAAATTATTATAAGTTTTTTTTCAATTTTATTTAATAGTTATTTTTTTATTTTTTTTCAATGGTCAATACCATTATATATTTTTATTTTCAATTTTATTAAATTATTTTTATGTTTTATTCCAATTCGATTATATTTTCTTCAAATTATTTTTTACTTTGTATTCATTAAATTCAAATGAAATAAAATTTGTAAAATTTTCCTTTCAATTTGTTGTCTATTTTGTATTTTGTTAAGTGTTTTTTTTTCCCAAATGTTTTTATCATTTTTACTTGGAAAAAAAATGAAAAAAATTAACAAAAAAATGACTTGGCCTGATTTGACACAAACCCACCTAGTCTTAAGTCGCAAGCCATGTGGGGCCTAACCTTTGAGGGGTTCCGGGCTAGGCAAACACGACACGGCCCACATTACACCTCTACTAATGTATCCTTTGCAAAGCAAGTGGTGAGACGATTCCCCCATTTACTAATCTCCTATTTTTTGTGTTGTGTTTGGGAACACTTGTGCTCTCTCTTTGGTTGCAGGTGGGTGCCCCCTTAAGACTTGGTAAATCTCTTCAGACCAAGCTTTCTGAGGCAATCAAGAAAGACAATGAGAATCATGTGGAGGACAGTTAGGTAGTACTGGTGTGGATTGTATGGGAAGAAAGAAACAAAAGAATCTCTAGTGAAAAAAGTAGGTCAAAGAAGGAGCTAATAGAAGATATAAAGATAAGAGTAGCACATGAGGTAAGGAAAATGGAACCTTTTTAGCCTTTGAGAACATTATTAGAAAGTGGAATGAAGTGGTGCACTCTTATAGAGGGAAAGAAAGGGTAAGTATGGTATGGAACAATGTTTTAAAACAGGCTGGCGTGACGCGATGTATTCCAATACTTAGGCATGAGGCGTAGTTCAGAACGTAAGAGGTGTAAGACTTCCGAACAGAAGGCAGCATAAGCCTCAAGAGGTGAGGGGATGAGGAGGAAGGAGGAAGAAAAATCTCATTTTTCTTCATTTTTAGTAAAAATCTTTTATATTAAGAAAAATGAAGATGCATACCACTTTCTTTCCCCTTATCTTCCCTTCCCTACCCATTCCTTTTCTTATCTTTCTTTTTCTTTTTCTTTTTTTTTCTTCTCTTTCAATGTTTTTTCTTCCCCTTCCCTTTCTTTTCCTTTCCCTTTTATTTTCTCTTTTTCTTCTTTCTTTTTTCTTTTTCTTTTGTGTGTGCCTACGCCTCAGAGGTGTTAACACCTCTGGCATATGCCTCAGTGTGTTTTGGGCGCGCCTTGCCTCACACCTCTAGGCATATGGTTCCTATGCCTTTTAAAACACTGGGATGGAATGCTCTGGTAGCTAATGGAATAAAACTGAATTTTAAGGAAGTTCAATGGAGAATCCAAGAATGGCATGCATAGGTGGTGTATTCAGAGAGTCCTCAAGCAAGGTGATGGCAATGTCCTCAAGACCAATTGGGAGTGGAGATTTGACCAGAGCAGAATTATTGGCACTGCAACAAGGTTTAAGATTGGTAAAACAGATTAGATTCCAATACTTGAAAGTGAAAGGAGACGCGAAACTAGTTATATCTTGAGTGAGAAGGAACAACTTAGCACCTTCAATTTACAAGCATGCATTCAGGGAAATAGAATAGTTGGCAAGGGAGTTGCATGCATCTTTTAACTGGGTTAGAAGAAAAGCTAGTGGGATGGCAGATGTACTAGCAAAGCAGGGGATCAATAGATAGCAATTGTTTTGGGCAAGTTTGTAAACACCTTGTTTGTAATTGGGGTCGGTGGGTATATTCCAACCTGTTGTATTAACTCTAAATCTCCCGATTTAATAAATTTTCCTTTGCTGATAAAAAGAAAAGAATAAAGAGACAAGGAAGTTATCAGATTTAACAAAGTGAGAGGTGTCTATTGTAGGTAATACTGGAATTTGCTTTATTAAGTTCAGATTTTGCTTTAAGCTTTGGAATCTCTCCACCACTTCTTTCATGAGTGTAGCACACAATCTCCTCATCAATAAAAGGTGCCCATGAAGGAGGAAAATCCCCTTCATACCCACGAAGGCAAAGGAATTAGACCCTTTACCCTCCACATGATGGAGCATTAAGAAATCAGATGGTATGGGAACAGAACCCCCAGGGGAGCATTAAGAAATCAGATGGTATGTTAACTAAGTCCAGCCACCTTGGAGGGATATGCATATTCTACTCTTCAATATTTCATATTAATAAAACTCAGAATTGTTATTCATAAAAAAACGTGTAAGCAGAAATTAACATTCAGAGAAAGCTGAAGTCTAAAAAGTACTTGACTAATTTCCAATTTCTACTGAAACTAAGTCAGAATAGGTACTGAATGATAAGGAGTAAAATATAGGATACATTGATAAAAAATAAAATAAAATATGGGGGTATAAAGCACCTCTGCACAAATGAATCCTCTCTCGAAATCAGTATGGATAACACCAGCAGCTTGAGGAGCCTTTGTTTGGCGTCTGATTTGCCAACACTTCACCTGTGGAAACCAGTTGTCAGTGAAACGAGTCAATAAAGGGAAACCTACACCTTTACATAGAAAAACAGTAGTTTCTATTGGCATTGTGGAGGACAAGAAAAGGTCAATAAGAGGGAAGTCCTCGTTCATATTAGAGTAGATACACTGAACTGACAGATGAATTTCAAAAATTAAAATTAAATTAATTAAAGAAAACAATTATTTAAAGACATAGCAGTAAGCATTACTATCCTATGACTCAAGTTAGGATCCCCAACTCACTTGCAAATCAGTTTCAGCATTAGTTGTCAGCAGTGGTGGCAATTAACCAGTAATCTTTTTTTATTAGTAGAAAAGATTTCATAAAGAATTAGTAGAAACGACTTACACAATAAACTTCCCACAAAGAGGCACAAGGTGCAGCATCACAAACAGTAGCAAATTACAATTGAGCCCAGAAAAGATGATCCCTATGCACTCCTTTCATAGCTAGACATTCAGCTATCCCATTAGCCAATTTCCTCCCACACTGAATTCTTACTGTCATACTGGAAATCAACCATTTAAACCTCTTCACAGCTTCCCTGTAGGTCCAAACAACAGTGTCTGGATTCCTTAGCCACCCAATTATTAGCTTTGAATCCTTCCCCCTCAGAAATTAAGCAGTAATCTTGAATTGACCTCCTTCTATGGACCCTTAATCATAAAAGTCACTTCACTTGCATGCCTTCTCTAAGGTTCTGAATACAAACTCTAAATGACCCAATTAGAGCAAGGTGCCAACCAGCGAGTTGCAGCAGAGATTTGGGATCAAATCCCGCCTGCACCTGGGTTGGGGAGGGGGGGTTACGGATTGGAGGAAAGGTTACCCCCCGTTGTGTAGCCCTTCAAAAGAAATTAAAAAAAAAAAATGACCCAATTAGCAAGCACATGTACACACCTATTGAACTAAAGCCCAGATTTTATACCTTAACCATGCCATTGGTCCCAATGGAGTGGCATGGATAATGCCACCACCATTATCTCCAAAAAATCCAACTCTGAAATAGATCAGCTTGCAGGAAAACAGCCAACAGAGTTGAGCCTAATAGCTCCATGCCTAGGAGAAGATCACTCTTCCATCACAATCTAGGACGAGATTACCTAGACACAGCATACAATCTACTAGACACCTTATTGGCAGAGAAGCCAAGAAATTGTGTTCTTAGGAGCCACATTGATAGTTATCAAATATTCAAATTATCTAAAATGTCTGATTTTTTGGAGAAACTCTACCATTTCTCTACATTCAAATAACCCACATTATGACAAAAAAAAAAAAAAAAAAAAACAGATACACAATCTTTTATTTTCAAATCTGAACTGAGAGAGAGAGGGAGGGAGGGAGGGAGCGGAAGTAGATAGGAAAAAAGAAAACAAATCAAAATAATACTAATTCCAGAGAAGAGTGAATAGGGAAAACAATACCCAATGTTGGTCCCAGCTATCTGGGGACTGGAGTGCAATGTTACCGGTCAGTGAGATTTGGTTAAGTTTTTTTTTTCTTTGATAAGTAAAAGGAAAAAAATTATTAAAAGAAAAAAGAAACTGAATACAACTCAGAGCAGGTGTTAAGATAACACCCCCCAGACCACACAACTATGACCAACCAACAAGAACAACAAAAACAGAGAAAGCAAGAGAAACACATCATTTCTGCAAGAACCACGCCAAAGAAGCGATTTACCTACAAAGCCACAGGTCAAAAACCGTGCCAAAGAAGAGATTTGGTTAAGTATTGCGGATTCGTTAGGGAGCAATACAATACTTCCCCATCTCTACATGGTGAAATGTATGTTGATATTGAAATTGCAAACCATGCGAGGGTGTTGAGAGGCATTAGGCCAGCTACTGACCTAACCTTTGGCCTTTATTATAGCACAAACCAATAGAAGAATTGCATGAGAGAGAGAATTGGCAAAGTATGCTTTTCATACTTTTGCTATTGGCTTGCTACAGTTGAGGTTCCTTGTGGTCTTGCACTCATGCCTTTGTAAAAGCTTGAATTGTCCTTATCGTTATCTTCTATTCATAAAAATATGGTTGTTATCAATCCTTAGAAGCAGTGGTCGAAACTATTCTGGTAAGAGTGGAGCATTGGGCTAAGACTTCTACGTTATTCTCCACTGTATCATGTGATGGCATTCATAGGAATTGGCTACCACCGACATTTCAGAAAATTAAGATGAACTTCGAAGGTTGCAGCATCAGGAATCCAGGACCCTCATGAACAGGAGTATTCAGAGGGGCAGATTGATCAATAATGGCTTTGTTCACAGGTTGGTTTTGGTGACTCAACAAGGGCAGAGAAGCTAACAGTTTTACAAGGACTGAAACTAGGGAAAGAACTAAGCCACAGTGGGATAATTGAGGAAGAAGAGTCAACGTTGTTGTGGGATGGATAAAAAACAATCCACAAGAACATGGAAGTGCAGATACATTTTAAGGGATCAAATTACTTGTACAGGAATTGATTTTTACTGTCCAATGTATTCCTAGATCTTATAACAGTATGGCTGAGGCTTCACAAGAGGTAAATAGAAATTAATTATTTTAGGGAGAGGCTTCAGAAGGGATTTGATGCAAGAGATTTGGGTGGATTGTATGTAATGGCCTATTTTTCTCCTTTGTAAATTTGTATATTGTGTTTTTATATTCATAAAGTTTTGATTGTTACCAACCAAGAAAAAAAATCAATCCAAAAAGACATGTTGTTAACATGAAATGTAAGTGAAGTTGAAGGAGGTGCAAGTGAGACATGCACCTAGAGAATGATTTTTGATGCCTCAATTTATACATTAAAATTAGGAAAGATATATAGTCTACAAGATTCTCACTCCAGTGATTAAGCCATAGAAAGAAACTTACTCCTCACTCGAGCAATTTACATAAGAATAGCCAATACAACAAAGTCAATGTTTAAAAAAAAAATTAATGTTTTCCTACACAAAATATTGTAAAGACATCTAGATAAAGAAGTAATGAGAATATTTCAAACCAAAGTTTCCTAGTGAAACTTAAGAATTACAGGAGGCTGACTAGGTCCTCGACAAGCTCCAGATGTATGGTGCAAAGTTCTTAATTCACTTCATTTCAGAGAAGAAATTTCAACATTTTTGGGGCCTTTGTTCTGATTGAAAACAAAAAATGTGCACAATACTAACAAAGAGTGCAAGAAATAAGGTTTAATAAAAATGTGCACCATACTAAAATGCAAAATCAGTATAGTGGGTGTTCAAAAACTTAATAAATTATTCAACTATTCTGCATACTTTTCTATAAAAAAAATAAATTTATAATGAAATTTTTCTGATCAGGACAAATATGAAAACTCAATAGATGGAACATGGAACCACATTTTTTGACGGAAGATGACACCATTAATTTTTTGATAAATAATGACAACCTCACTTGCTATGCTCCATAGATGAATCCTATGACCAGTATAGAGGATCCTCTGGATTGGCCACCGTCCTCTTTCACTATCCACATTATCTATATGCCATGCTTCTTTTTCTGATTGGTAACTGGTCAGAATTTTATTACAAATATGAAAAAGTTGACGAGCTTAACTGAAATCCATTAGCAAGTAAATAGTGTTTACAGCAAACCCTATAACATTGACTCTATTACAGTTGTCTGCCTTCCAAGACAGATCCCCAAATATAAAACTCTCCCATCAGCAATATTGCGTGTATGAAGGGGATGGTGTTTTATGTGGCAAAAAAACTCCTGATTGATGAGTCAAGAATAAAAAGTACAGCCCAGAGCATGAGGCTCCCGCCAATGCGGCAGTATGGGGAGGCACAGATACACACAGCCTTAACCTTGCACATACAGAGCTGTTTCCAAGATTTAAACCCTGGTCATCCAGGTGACAATGGAGCAACCCAACCATTGCACCAAGGCCCACTCTCAACATGCTCCATCCAGGACATATCCCTAAATAAACTTGTCATTATAAGCAAATGAGCTATGACAGTAATAAGACGAATCAACATACTAGGTCTATATAAATTATATGGACAGTTACTTCTTGCCTTTTAGTCAGCATATACACATTAGTCATCATGGTTACTTAAAATGCATTTAATAGCAAGGATCTCTATTTAGATCAGAATAGTTGCATGAATAACTATGAGAAGGCACTGAAGGAAAAGAGAAATACAAGCATGATTATTTAGCTCAGTAACATCCATATTTTGAAAAGGGAGCTCAAGCGTTACACACAAGAGAAAGGAAATGGCGCAGTTCTGGAATAAAAATCCTTACCTCATCAGGTCCGGCTGTAAAAAAGTAGATGAGATTAATAGCTGAGAATCCTATCTTTATGATTTTTGGAAGGGCACTGGAACAAAATTGGATTCCATCAATTTCAGATGCTTATACATTATTATGATGCATGAAAAACTTATCATAATATAAACTTATTGTATTTTCTTCTTACAGTTACAACATGAATCTTGCAAATTAATCATTTAATGCCACTATGAGTTGATAAGAAGGGCCATAACTTAGTCTAATGGTAAAATCTCCATCTGACAAGGATGAGGACATGGGTTCAAGTCTGAGAGTGGCCACTTTGTGCCAAAACTAAATAAATAAGAAAAGAAAGAAAAAGAAATGCCAAAGGGTAAGCCTGTATCCAGTGCACCCATCGCATTACCCCAGATAGCTGGTACTAACATTGGAACGTGGGCTTTTGTATGAGTTGACAAGATATGGAAAGAACAGAAGTGGACAAGGATTTATGTTGACTTTACACTAAAAATTGACTGCAAATATGCAATAAAAAGAATGATATAAAACATTTAGTTTACAACCTTTTTTAATAAAAACAACAAAAGAGGAAGGTTGGATACATTAAGATCAAGACAGCCAACAAAGTTCAAAAGTCTGAAATCCTATCTGAATTTTTTTGGATTTGGATGCTCCTTTTACTTAGGCAAATCAAATTTGGAAAGAACCATTTGATCTGATTAAGATCCCAGATCCAAGACAGATTAAATTTCAAATAATATATTTTTATATACAAATACATAGGTATATCTACTGATATAAAATTTATAATTAATAAATTCATAGATTTATATCTATATAAATTTATTACCTTTGTCAAAATTGACTTCTAGGTTTAGCATCCTTTTCAAAGAGATTTATCACCAATTTCAAATTCCTAACCCATCCAATCTCATCTCCTTCACAAAATAGAATGGTGCCATCTGCAAACTGTATGTGTGATTTTAACTCTATCCCCTCCTACTCACCAACACCCCATAATCTGCATTCTGCCCTCTCCAAAGGCATGCCCAAAATTTCTACAACCAAAGTAAAGAGGAAAGGAAATAAGGGGTCTCCTTGCCTAATTCCTCTAGAAGTAGAGAAATGATCCACCACATAGGGGTGTAAACGGTATCCGATTATCCGATTCCAAATTCAATTTCCGACATAATTGAATCAAATTCGAATGGTTTGATAAATTTAATGATTGAATATCTTACTGATTAGTTTATAACCCCTCCCTCCCTCCTCCTCCTCCTCCTCCTCCTCTCTCTCTCTCTCCTTTCCCCTCTCTCTCTTTTAATTTCACTCTTCTTGCTTTTTCCTCTTCTCTTCCTCTCTACCTCTGTCTTTTCTATTTTCAAGCTATGAGCACTGAGCAACCACCATTCATGATCAATATCCTCTACAGATTTTTTTCCTCCTTCCCTCTTCCTCTCACCCTTCGTCTTTTCTATTCGCAAGCTGCAAGCACCGAGCAACCACCACCCATGATCAATATCCTCTACAGCTTTTCAAGAATAACAAGTGATGTGTCCATACTTTGAAGAATAGCAAATGATCCATCTTAGCACCTTTGTTCACTCTGTTTTAGGTTTTTTTAGTTTACTCTATTTTCTTCTATTTTCTTTTTGTTCAATGTCTTGTCGTTGACACTTCTCTTGTTCAATGTTTCATTGCAGATGCCACATATCATTTATTAGTTTTATTTTTAAAAGACAGGCTCTTCTTCCCCTTTTCTCAATGCATCTAGCTTTGTTAGGGTTTACAAGGAAAGTGAAAGTAACTGGCCAAATTCGAATCGAATCTAATATTCAATATTTTAATCAATTTTGAATTAGGTTTTTGGTTTTATATATCCAACAGATATTTAATCGAATCTGAATCACCTTCTTTGTAATCGAATTCGAATTCGAATTGGAATATAAGCTGATTCAATTCAAATTCGCTCCGTTGACAGGCCTACCACCATAGTGTTGTTCAACAAAATAGAAAAATGACAAGTCCTTACAAAATCCTCCACCCGTTTACATCACCTCACCCCAAAACTGAAATTCACTAAAACTTCTAGCAAAAAAGACCAATCAACCATATCATAAGCCTTTTCCAAATCTAACTTGCATATCATCCCTTTTCTTCCGCTTCTCTTTTAAGTCTTCAACATTTTCATTTGCTACAAGGGTTTGATCAATGATTTGTCTATCACTCTATCTTTGACAATGGCGCCTTGATTTAAGAAAACAATGGTGGGAAGCACTTCGCTCAGCCTTCTAAACAACACCTTAGCAATGATTTTCTATGGGCTATTTACCAAATTAATCGGTCTAAAGGGTGACATGTGTCACCCCACTTAAAGTGGCTAGAGGAGGGAAAACAGCCCTCTTGTTATGATAGGACAAGTGGCATCTTTCAGCCACTTTCTTTCCTAAAATTATTTCAGCCCACCAATAGGAAAGGGCTTAGAAGATCAACCTGGAAAGAAAGCCCCTATTCTTTTTTAAGTTGTGATTGGGAGTACTTTAATAACCTGTTCTCAGTCTAGCCAAAAATAAGGACTTGACACAACCACAACGAAAATATTGTATGAATGTATTGCTTCTTGATAGGTCTTTGGTCTTCAAGGACATCATGAATGTCAAGAGGATGAACTTTGTAAGGCAATGAAATGATTAATAGGATTTACTTTTTCTAATTTGTAAGGTATTGTCCACTTCCATACATACTAATATTTGTTAATGAACAAAGATTTGTGTTATTCATTTAAAGCAAAGTAGTAGAGAAAAACATATGTTCAAATGGAAAAAACCAAAAAGAATCTAAATATGCATGCAACCATACATAAGACCACAATATCCATTAAACAAATAACAATATAAATAAAAAAAGAAAAGAAAATAAAGTTCACCAATTAAAATTATCATGAGTATATAATCTATCAAAAAAAAATATCACGAGTATATATGTACATCATTTGATTCAAAAATATGATATAGAATGACAAACAAATACTACACTAGTTGCAACATTTACTTCCAATGATACAGATCCTATTTTCATGGTGAAACCCTGAAATTGTCTTTCAACCGGTCATTATGTCCTGATTGGTAAGAGAGTAGATAATGTGGATATTTAAACTGACCTCTGGACTTTGTTCTCTGCACAATACTTTGCAGCTTCATCCTCTGGCATATCTGTAAGATTCTTCTCTAAAGCAGCACTGAAAGGGATAATTGTCTCACCCCCATGCTCTTGCACCCTAAGAGATAAAAAAAAAAAAAAAAAAAGATATCTTTAACAGAAGAGAATTCAAGATAATACTGTAATAGCAAAATAAGAAAAACAGGAACAGGTTAAAACACTGCATTTATATTGCAGAATTAAGGCAAGGCACTAAAGGGGAAAATACAGTACAAAGCATATGAATAGTAAGTGGTTGGAAGAAGGTTGTTCTCCCCTATTTGACTATTCATATTAATTCTTGTAGGTATTGGCTTGTTCTTTATGTTGAGTTTCAGTGTCATACAATCAAGGATATCATGTTAACAAGCACGAAGGAAATAAAAAAAAAATGATGAAACAAGATCTACAACCGAGAAAGAAAGAAAACCTATTTAAGTGCATCTATACAAAACTTTCTATGGAAACAAGCATTAATTCAGTATCACTTCTTAATTGGATCCTCCCCTCTGGCTAATGAACCAGCAGTCAAACTCCTTAGGAATATAACACATGTTGCTTACTGATAAAGCAATCTGATGTAGGGTGTTAATGAGTGAATGGCTTCTGATAAAGAACCCTGTGGTTGTTGTGGACTATAATTATATTGCAGAATTAAGGCAAGGCACCAAAGGGGAAAGTACAATACATAGCATATGAATAGCAAGTAGTTGGAAGAAGGTTGTTCTCCCCTATTTGACTATTCATATTAATTCTTGTAGGTATTGACTTTTCTTTATGTTGTGTTTCAGGGTCGTACAATCAAGGATACCATGTTAACAAGCATGAAGGAAATAAAAAAAAAATGATGAAACAAGATCTACAACCGAGAAAGAAAGAAAACCTGTTCAAGTGCATCTATACAAAACTTCTTAATTGGATCCTCCCCTCTAGCTAATGAACAAGCAGTCAAACTCCTTGGTAATATATTTCAAAAACAGGAGGATGAACACATACTGCTTACTGCTATAACCATTGGATTCAATTACATGATGAAGCAATCTGATTTAGGGTGTTAATGAATGAATGGCTTCTGATAAAGAACACTATGGTTGTTGTGGATTATAATAGCTTCTTGAAGGAATAAGAAAGAAGAGAGAAAAAGAAAAGCATAGGATTCATTCCTAGGGTTCCTAGAATTACTATAGGGGATGGTAATGATTCACCGTAGGTAGCATAAGCTGTAGGAAATCAAATAAACTTCATTGATCCTTCTTATGTAAAATGTCCATAAATATTTAGACTGCAGATGACTCAACCCAAAGAAGACTATTAAAAGATCGAAAATTACTTATGTAATGACTCTGAAACCTTAAACATAAACCAAGTATAACTAGATATGGACTGGACCCAACAGACACATGTTAAAATGACCAAAATACCCCTGCTGCCCAGAAATACAGAAATACATAAATTTCAGAAATTTCCAGTGTTGACTCTTTGTCTCCTGCATCACAATCCTTACAATCTAATGTGTGACATAACTTCATTAAAAAAATGAAAAAGGAAGAATGACAAGCAAAGCCTAACCATTCAACAAAATAACGCAAAGGCATAGAATTCTGACACCAGACAGCAGTTTTTTTAATGAGTCTGACTCCAGACAGCAGTTAAGGGAATAACATTTCCTCATCGACACACATATACAATCTAAAACTCTATAGTCCTATTCGATATTGTATGACTTTATTTAATAATAACAAAGAATGTTATGCTGCACAAGTAGAAATTATAAAAGCTTGATGCCCCTGCTACCAACCCCTTGCGCCCTTTTAACTGTGAAACTTTGTTTTCCTATTTAATAAAATTTCTTTTCATTTACTATCAAAGAATAGTCCCAAATTTAGGGAAAAAGTTCAAAAGACCAAAGAAGTTGCCTTGGAAGGGTCACAAACCAAACATAAAGGCAAAAACCCTCAGCCCAAGAAGAAGATTAATACCCCAAGCACACCAAGAAGTAGGGCTGTCAGTTGATAGGATTTGAATTGACTCAAGAAAAAAAAAAACTGATAAATAACAGAAACTTTTATTAATAAAGAGATTAAAAAGGAGGATACAACAGGAGGGAGGGGTAAAACCTCTTAACCCTCCCAAAAGTTTACTTCAGATTACAAAGTTTCCCAGAAAAGAATAGCTCTTCCCACCCCTTGCTTAGCCAAAGAATCTGCCAAGGAATTGCCACACCTTTTAGTCCACTGAAACTGAACTTCCATGTTTTGAATCAAATGTTTAATTCTCTTTTTCTCATTTAGGTATTTCCACAAACTGAAGTCTTCCTTCTGCAACCACCTAATAACCAGGCTCAAATCACCTTCCACCATCAGTTTTCTGATATTCAGCTGTCATGCTCTTTTGATCCCTTCCAAGACTGCCAGTATTTCAGCCCTCAGAGAATCCCCCATCCAATAGGCCCCGAATACATTCCAATAATTTGACCTTCTTCATCCCTGAAAGCTCCACCTATATACCTGAAGGACCTGGGTTTCCTCCACTGCTTCCATCAAAGTTCAACTTAGTGTTGTAGCCCAAGGGTGGAGGAACCCAAACTGGAGAAGGGGCAGTTCTCAAGTGGGCTGACCAAGCCACTTCCAACCAGTTCATAATGATATCTCCTGCTGTGTAATCTTCAAAGAGCTTCAAGGTCTTAACCCAATGAGCCACCCTAATGGACACTACTTCAATGATAGCTTCCTTATTTCTTTCTTTCTCAAGGAATATTCTTTGATTTATTTCCTCCCACACTGTCCAACATATTGCTGCTCTTACACATCTCCACAGAAATTTACCTCTCTTTTTTAACCCTCTCACTAACGAAATGTTAAACAAGCTTTGCACACTTGGAGGAGAGGACCACCTGCAACCGAAGAGAAAAAAACCAGCACCAGATTTCTGATACAAAAGGACAGGAAACCATTAAGTGATAGTGGCTTTCACCATTCTCCTTACATAGGATACACCAGTGTAGGGACAAACACCAATTTGGCCTTTTCCTTTGAAGTACGTCGCAAGTGTTACACTTTTCCAAGAATGCTTCCCAGCAGAAAGCACCCACTCTGGGAGGAATTGGTCTACCCCAAATTTCCAAGACAGGGAAAGGGTGTCTGAAAGCCGGTTGAGACTGGGTTAATTCTTTGAAAAAGGAAGAGCAAGTAAATACACCCGAGGAGGAAGGAACCCAAATCCTATTATCCCTTCTAGAAGGATCAATAACCACCTCACCTAGGATCTTAAGCAAATCAGAAATGGTATTCAACTCAGAGTCTCTAAGAGCCCTTCTAAAACCCAAGTTCCAAATAGGAGCAGACAAAGTAGGGGATAGAAAGGTGGAAACAGGCTCATTTTTAAAACTCGATAGGGAGAACAAAGCTGGAAATTGCTCTTTCAGAGGTGAGTTCCCTACCCAAGTGTGTTCCCAAAATTTCACAAAATTACCAGAACAAACGTCATACCTGATGAGTGGAAGGAATGAAGGTAAAATGGCATGGATGGACTTTCAAGGGGAAGCTCTTGTAGCCCTAGATGAGACTCCCGCATCCCAGCCGTCCACTGCCTGCCCATGGATATTATCCCTCTCATTTGTCAATCTCCATAGCCATTTCCCCAATAAAACTTCATTATTTTTCTGTAGATTACCCAACCCGAGCCCTCCATCACTTTTGGCTTTGGTAACAATATCCCACCTAACTCTATGATCCCTTTTTTCCTCCCCTGATTCCCATAGGAAGTCACTCATTAATTTTTCCAAAACTTCGCACACTCCCACAGGGATTTTAAACACAGACAAGAAGTAAACTGGGAGATTAGACAATGTGGACTTAATCAGAGTTATCCTACCACCCAAAGATAGGTAGTTTTTCTCCCAAGACACTAACCTTTTTGTGAATCTATCAATCACCAGATTCCAAAAGCTCCTTTTGGTTGGATTATCCCCTAGTGGAAGCCACAAATACTTTAATGGCCATTGTGCTATCTCCCACCCCAAAAGTTGAGCCCTTTCTTCCACTTCTCTCAAACTCAAGAAATTTTCTATTCAAAGATGTCAGATATGCTAATACTCTAGATGGTTTCTAAGCTTGGGAGGAGTATCCAGAACACAGTATTCAGTAAACATGGTTCCTTTTTTCTTCAAAAGTAAAAACTGATCCTTGAGTCATATTGATCCCACATTCATTTGGTTTTACAGATCCACTGATCCTTAAGTTGAATAGCTTGCCAAAGAAGGATGCAAGAAAAAACATCTCTTTTCATTCCCAAATTTTGACAGGTTGAGTTTTTCTGTACTTTGTTCCTTCCCATTTTACTTTATGCCTATAATTGTTTCACTAATACATTTTCACATTACTGGCTGAAACAGAAAATAAGAACAAACCAAATGTTGAAACTTGCAACCCAAAACAAAACCAGGAAGAAAAAGCCAAGGTACAATAAGTCAATAACCACATATATGGTCTCTACATGTGTATGATATGTGGCTTTACAGAAAGATGCATTATTCAAGATAACATTGATAAAAGAATGCATTATTAAAGATGGTTCTTATTTGGGAAATTGGGTTGGGTTGGGAATTTGTTGAATTTACAATGGGCCCAAACCATAAGCCAAGCCCAATGTAATTGAAATTCTTCATGTCAGATCGAACTTGCAGCCTTAGTTCTTAGTCAATTTCTACCAAAACCCTTAAAATATAATAAAACCTGGCACATTTGGAACCATCTAAGAATGTGCCCAATAGAATAGGACATATAGTTTTTTATTGTTATAGGACATTAGAAGGTTTGATTTATTACTTTCTCTTTCTTAGGCCATATGCACTCAAAAATGAAAAAGTTCTTCTCCTTCCATAGTTTCCAGCTAGTAGTAAAGGGAGGTATTCATCATGGTTTCCAGCTAGTAGTAGTAAAGGGAAGTATAGAAAATCAACATATTCGTGAGAAGAAAAGGAAGAAAGAAAAGAAATTTCAAAAAATATAGGGGCTGAACCCCTATTGTCTTATGTGTTTGTTAGACAAAATTTTAAGTTCTTACTTATTGGTTCAGGTTTTGAAGTCTGGGAGGGTTCAATGCAGAATTTAGCAATGCATGTGTTGATTAAACCCTAACAAATAAGAAAATAATAAAAAAGAAATTAGTATATAAACACACAAAATGAATATTTAGTTTAATAATTATAAAAACAAAAAATTAAGAATATAAAAGTATTTTACAACACAATTTATGAAACTGCTTGGCAATTAGGCGAGGCGAGCCTCCAAGGGTGCCTTGTCGCCTAAAAAATAGTAAATTGATTCTGCCCCCCCCCCAACATAGGATGCGTCCACATTAGGATGCATCCACATTCCAAAACTCAGCATCTTCCTTAATGACATTAGCTGAACACTCAACCTTCAGAATTTTACCAACGTATGCACATAACAAAAACAATGCCATCTCTGTTGGAACCAAAATAATGCCATACAAAAGTCTGGAGGAAATTAGTTCTCCTTTCTGGCATCAAAGAAAATTTTCATCATAAAACCCCCTTTAGGACTTTGCAACCATTTTTTTTTGATGAATGAATAATTTATTAAATCAGAATATAAGGCAATACAGGAAACCCATGAAGAGGCACGAGCTGTTACCTCTTCTAACAAAGTATTAGATCACTTAAGAACCGGATAAATGATGGAGGCATGACGTGAGGCATTCCACTACCTAGAGGCGTGAGGTGTAGTTCAGAATGTAAGAGGCATAAGCCTCCCAAACACAAGGAGGTGCAAGCCTCCTTAAGAGAAGGGGGATAAGGAAGAAGGAGGATCTCATTTTTCTTTATTTTTAATAAAAACCTTTTATATTAAAAAGAAGGAGATGCATAGCACTAGTTGAAAGGGGGGTCTTTGCTCCCCAGCCAAGGGGTCCAGGGGCTGGCCCACTTTCTTTCCCCTTATCTTTTCTTCCCTTCCCTTTCCTTTCCTTTTTCTCTTTTTTCTTCTCCTTCTTTCTTTTTCTTTTCCTTCCCTTTCTTTTCCTTTCCTTTCCTCTAGCACGCCTCATGAAAAAAAGCGTATGTGTATGTCTCTTACACCTGAGGTGTACACTTCAGAGGAGTCAACGCCTCAGGGCGTTTTGGGGGAGCCTCGCCTGGATGTGTGCATCCAGGCATACGCCTCCCACGACTTTTAAAACACTGATCCTAGCATCTCCTTCCAAAACGCGTTAGAGATCAGATAAATATAGGGTTCCAAGTCCCCAAGCTTCTAAAATCATCTAAACTTGCCAAATAAAGCTTCTTTATTTGCAGCAATGTGAAAAAAGTCAAGGGAAACCACAATATAAACTTATAAAGATGAATACTATAGCACCCCAAACAAATAATGCCCATTTTCCATCAAGTTTAATGGTAAATATTCCCTTAAAAACTTAACAAAGAAAATTCCCCCATAAATAGAAAGAAAAACAAATTTTATTTTACTCCATTTGCCAAACTTTTATTTTCCAGAATGTTTTTCTCTGTTCTTATATCTATGCATCATTAACATGAACAAAGTGCATGCCACACATTGTGTTGTGCATGTGTAAGGGTGCACTTTTGTTGGGTTTAACAGAGAGAGAGAGAGAGAGAGAGAGAGAAGGGAAAATTTTTCATAAAAAGAGAAGTGAAAATACCATGCATGGATCTTTGGCAGAAACTTATTCTTCTTTCTTTGGTAATCCTTCTCATTCATGTTAACCTGTTTATAAAATAAATGCATAAATCAATTCTTTTATGGGTCAATGTATAGTGTATGCAATGTATAAAATCAACTAAAGACTTGAAAAGAAAACAAGGAAAAATATCTGCAATGTGGACATAGGAGGAAACAATGAAAATAGAATCATAAGCAAGCCAAAGACTTTGGCTAGGCTTTATGGCTTCATTATTGTCGTATAACCACAGGGAGGTTATAGTTTTACAGTGTCCCAAGGAACTCCCAGAACATTTCAGATTTCACTGTGACATGTGGCATTCATTTTTCTAAAACTAATAGGCATTGCTAATATGTAACAAAGTGACCAATATTACATGATTTCAATTTTTGTTATCTTGATATTTGGACTGTAACATGGTTTAAAGAATCAAGATATCCAATTCTAAGTATCAACAAGAAATATTATAACAATACATTTCATGATCTCAATGTTTAGTTTCTTGCTTCAATCAATGTATTGTTTTTATTTTACATGTAGATTGTTTTTCCAAAAAACAAATGTTTTAGAATCATACTTTTTTCTTTAGACCTAATTTTCTAAATTTATCATTTTTGGATGATGATTCCTTTATTTGTGAAACAGTTGTACTTGTGCATATTTTTACATCGTACAAACAGTATTCTAATATTTAAAATTATAAACTCCTAAAAAGGCAAAAATAATATAATAACTTAAGATGCATTTTCATATCTTAAAAAAACATAACATCAAATTAAACTAAATAAAACAATATTTAGAACAAAAAAATAATATTTCTCTCTTCCAGTCTCCCAAAATGCTGAATATTCCACTCTTTTATTTTAGTTTTCAACTCTTTTAGCTTGTAGCGAAACTCCATACCCTCCTATTTAACCCTTAGATGACTCTTCTCACCACTCCTTAATTTTCTCTTTAAACCCCAGGTGGCATAACCACATGTTTTCAAATCTAAACGAAGTTGGACCCCTACCCCTTAAATCATCCTTTGACAAGGAAAATGGCCAATGATCAGAAGTTATTCTCGGCAGGTCCCTCAAGACCAAATCTTCCCAATGTTCCTCCCAGTCCACCATAAATAGAAATCTATCAAGTTTTGAACATAACAATGCAATCTGGAGGTTGGACCATGTAAAATTATTGCTCAAAAGAAGCAACTCCTTGAGTTCAAATGTATTGATAAACCCATTAAAGTTCCTCAGGGTAGTATTGATTTTTGGCCTCTCCTTGTTAGTCTCTGCAGTAAACCTGATAAAATTGAATTCCCCACCTATACACCATGGCCCTTCCCATAGTCCTCTGATATCCTCCATCTCTTTTTTTTTTCTGATTTCCTCCATCTCTTCCCACATCTTCTTTCTCTCCCTATATCCATTTGGGCTTTGGATGTTTGTCATTACCCATTCAAAACCATTAATCGCTTGCCGAAATTTCAAAGAAATTGTAAACTTCCCTACCAACTCTTCCATCCCTTGTGCTATATCATTCTTCCAAAGAGTTGCTATTCCCCCTGAAGACCCCCAAGACAGAGCCATTGTCCAACTAATGTCCCTAAACTTCAAAACAATCCTAGCCCACTGTTAAAAGGCTGTTAATTCTCTAAGTATAGTACAATAGGGGTACTATTGTAATTTTTTCCTTTTATTTTTTATATCCTGTCGCCCTAGTATATATACCAAAAAAGCTGGCACTGCCAGCTGTACTTTTTGGCTCTCAGATCTCTCTTCTCTCTTCTTCTCTCTTCTCTCTTCTTCTCTCCTGCATAGCATGGTATCAGAGCGGGACTATCAGATCTGAAAGCAGAGCTCGAGTGAACAGTTTCCTTCACACCAGATTTCCAGATCTGCTGCCCTCATCTACTGTTCGGCTTATTGAAGAACAATGTTTCTCACGCACTGAAGTAACTTCTCTCCTCTTTTTTCTGGTCGTGTGCCACCTATACTAGGTCTGCTGGTTGGATGTGAGGTGATCGGCACCTCTTTCTTTCCTTTTTTGTGGGGTCGACTGACCCCTGTATAAACTGTAGGTCATGAAGACCTTTTGTGTGTTGCAATAGCAGTTTTTATGGTGCACTGAAGGTCAGAGAGTGACCTATACTTGCTGTAACAACATTTCTGTTGTTGCATAGGTCAAGACCTGTTAGTGCTGTGACAGCACCTGTGTTTGATAAAGTAGGTCAAGGGATGACCTGTTAGTGCTGTAGCAGCACCTGTGTTTTACAGAAAATGGTTGTGCTTCCAAAGAAAAAAAGGGGCTTCCTTTCTCCCTTGGTGTTAGACCTTTTTTTTTAAGGTTTTGTGCCCACTTTAAGAGTTTTTGAATCTGTAATCATGAGTGGTGAAGATTCTGCTACATCCAGTGTTTCCTCAATGCAAAATGGAATGAGTGGGGGTGTGGACCTATCCTTTCCCATGGCTGTTATTCCTCTCAATGGATTAAATTATTTAGAGTGGTCAAGAGGGATCAAGCTGTACATCACCGCAAGGGGAAAGATAGGTTATATAAATAAGAAAATCAAAGAACCCAATTCTGGGAGTGCTGAATATGACAGATGGAACTAGGAAAACAGCATGGTCATGTCTTGGCTTTTAGTGTCTATGCAACCTCAAATAAGAAGGAATTTTATGTGGGATGAAACAATCACCAAGAGCCTAGTTCAACAGGTTCCATGTCGCAATACAGCAAAGAAGATACAAGCAGTGTCAATCTGATCACACATTGTTTGTGAAAAAAGGGGAAGGGAAAATTGCAGCACTGATAGTATATGTTGATGATATAGTTATCACTGGTGATTGGAAGGATGAAATTCAGAAATTGAAGAATTTTATTGCTACCCAGTTTGAAGTGAAGGAATCTAAGCCCTTTAAGGTACTTCCTTGGGATTGAAGTGGCCCGCTCACAAAAGGGTATCTTCATTTCCCAAAGAAAGTATGTCCTAGATCTATTCCAGGATACAGGAAAATTGGGAGCGAAGCCGGTTGATTCTCCTATTAATCCTAACCACAAACTAGGTGATTGTTAAGGTGAACCCATCGAGGATGTGAAACAGTTCCAAAGACTTGTAGAAAGATTGTTATATCTTTCTATGGCTCGACCAGACATAGCTTATGTAGTGGGTGTTCTTAGCCAGTTCATGCATGCCCCTAAGATTACCCATCTTGAAGCAGTAGAAAGAGTTCTCAAATATCTTAAGAAAGTTCCCAGGTGCAGGCTTGTTGTTTCAAAAGCATGGACATTTGAACGTTGAAGTGTATACTGATGTAAATTGGGCAGGATCCCTGAATGACAGAAAGTCAACTAGTGGCTATTGTACCTTTATAGGAGGTAACCTAGTTACCTGGAGAAGCAAAAGGCAGAATGTGGTAGCTAGATCTAGTGCTGAAGTTGAGTATCGAGCAATGTCTCATGGAGTGGTTGAAAATATGTGGCTAAAAAAAATTGTTGAGTGAGTTGGGTTTTCCAGTTGGCGGACCTATGACCCTATTCTATGATAACAAAGCAGCCATAAACATTGCTGCTAATCCAGTGCTGCATGATAGAACTAAACACATCGAAGTCAACAAACACTTTATCAGGGAAAAGGTCATCACAGGGGAAATGTGTACTTATGTTAGCTCTGAAGATCAACTTGCATACATCTTTACAAAAGGGTTACACCACTCACGGCATCATGATTTATGTGACAAGTTGGGCATGATTGACATCTATGTCCCAACTTGAGGGGGAGTATTAAAAGGCTGTTAATTCTCTAAGTATAGTAGTGCAGGGGTACTACTGTAATTTTCTCCTTTTATTTTTTATATCCTGTCGCCCTAGAATATATACCAAAAAAGCTGGCACCACCAGCCGTACTTTTTGGCTCTCAAATCTCTCTTCTCTCTTCTTCTCTCTCTCTCTTCTCTCTTCCTCTCTTCTTCTCTCCTGCATAACACCCACCTATTATCAAACACTAACAATTTCAATTCTGGACTTGGGACTATATCTGGATCAACTTTCCTCAACAACTCCTTTATTAAGGCTTTCTTTCTTGCACTCCCTAAACCTCGAACATTCCAACTTACAATCTTCAGTTCTAATCGGTATCTTCTTTTCCCCCTGATTTCCACTCTCCTATTGGCTTCCTCTTCTCCCACTCTTCCTCTCACTAGAGCCTCTACCCCCCTCCACGTCCAACTTTAATCTCTCAACTTCACTCAACCTTTTTTCTCTTCACCTTTCCTTCTTCCTTCTTATTAAGATAGGCTTTCAGTTCATTTGGATCCTTTATTTTGCACCCAAGCTTCCCAACAAATTCAGCCACTGAATCTTAGCTTCCCATTGCTTTTCTCCTTATCTTATAAAGATAAACCCTTCTACATTTTGTCTCATTTAGCAGCCCTAATTTGTCTTGTGGTTTTGGCTTCAGAAGATGACTCACAAATCATGAGACCTAGAAGGCCTACTCTCCTCTCTTGAAGGGGTGTCCATTGATCCACACCAAAATACCACCCATTCTCGGTCATGCTTCCTCCCCCTCTCTAGGATTCCTTCTCAAACGCTGATTCTCCCTCCCTCTCTCACACACAAAATCAAGCCCAAATTCCTCCCCACTCTCAATTAAATGATTTTAATGGATAAAATCCTTGAAGTTACATGAATAGCCTTTTCTTTAGATTTTAATAAAAAAATTAAGATTCACAATGGTCTGAGCTGTCACCCATAAACAATTTGCATGCTTGGATTGGCAGTTTGTTGATAAATATTTGTAACCCAACAGTTTTAGGGATGGAAAGAAACAATTTTCCCACCAGGTTATGGGCTTAACCGCATACATTAACCAACAGTTTTAGGGCTGGAAAACCCCAATTTTCCCTCCAGGTGATGGACTGAACAATCTGACCGTCTAGGTTAACAATGGATTGAAAACACACTTTTTTGGAGCAAGTACCAAATATCAATCAACAATTGAGATTGAAAACATAATTACCAAATACACAACAGGCTTTGCTGTAAGCAACTGAAGAGTATTCATTATCTCAATATCTGCAGCTTTCCAGTCCCCTAGACGGATATCTTTTCCTTCCTCAAGCCATGCTTTAACCTATACAAGGATGCAGGATGTGATTCATGAGTACAAAGTTAAGAAACCACCAAAACTTTCTTAGCACACCATGAGCATAAATACAGGTCATGAATTTAAAGAGTCTCAAAAATATCAGTCTTGGAAATTATCAGCATGCTTTACGATTGCAGCATAAAATCAACAATAATGTTTCTGCAGTTGTAAATCTAATCTAGCTACTATATTTGAGTTGATAATGGAAGTAATAGTAAAATATATAACAAATGACACTGCATAGCATTTTCTTGTATTTTTCCTGAGATACTTGCCAAAGATTCTGCACTTATGTATGCCTTAATAAAGTTAAATATTGCTATTTAGCTATAGAAAATGTGTGCATAAAAGATACAAGCTGGTCAGTATAATGCAAAAAGAAAAAGAAACCACATGTCAAAACATGCACCAGGCAAAAGATTCCACTATTGATTCCTGAAGGGAAAAATAAAGATCCACTAAATTCCTTAAAAATAGTTTACTGAGAGCAAAAAGTAATTAAATTTCTCTTCTGCAAACTTTCTTTTGACATAACTGTTGTCCTCAAGAGTTCCCAGGTTCTTCTCCTTCTACATACACCAAACATATGCATATAGGAGAAGAATGGACAAGATACATCTTCGTACTGAAATCATTGGATGGCCATACTGTTATGAATTCATGGATTACTGAAGCAGTCACAAAAAGCACAATAAAACACCTCAAAAATGAGCAAACTCAACAGTTGAAGGGGAAATGAGTAAAAGTTGTAACACTAATTCATCACATTCCAGAAATATACCTAGCTTATAAAAACTGTTCCACTTCCAAAAGTAAAATCTTTGATAACTCCAACCATATGGACATTATGTATAATACTGGATATAAACATGCTTGTTATCTAGTATCTTAGACATTACCAACATTCAAAAATAAAGAAATATCCTGCATAAAATGTGCTTTACCCCCCAGTAAGAACCTTGATACAAAAGATTGAACCAGTGTATGAGCATATTAATGCCCCTAAGACATAGTAGATAGATTCATGAACACATTTGAAGAAATATCCAATCTATGCGCAGAATAATATTTAGCTGAAACCAATGGCACAAACCCTCTGGCAGCACTCATGTTCTATCTTCAACTGTTTGTCATTGCTCCTTTTCATGCTTTTCTCAAGATCTTCTATCTTCCTCTCCATAAATTCGATATCCTACAGTTTAAGTCACACAAGACATCAGAAAACCAATTCAAAAAGATAGGAAAGATAAGAGAAGGGAAAGATGAAATAAAGAACAATATCAAATTTGACCAATAAAACAATTTTGCATGATTAAAATTACTAAAAGAAAAGACTTAACATTTCTAAAAAATTATTAGCATCAGAAATAATTTATTAATGACAACATTTTCAATGGGCCTAGAACTCTTGGCACCAACACAGAGGATTACGTACTTATGTAGATAAACCTATCATTCATGCTGCTAATAACCATTTTCATGTTGGTAACAAAACAAAACAAAATTATTAAGAGTATAAACAGACAAAAAAATGAGCACAAAACAAATTTTGTCATACTATAACCTCTAAATTCTAAATACGCCCAAGAAGAAAAAGAGGGAAAACACTTTGCAATCTGGGTATACAAAGCCCTAGTACAATTCTTCTCTAATTACCACTACTCTAAACAGGGATTCAGCTTGATCATAGATCAGTGGCTGATCTCCTGATCCTGTGCAACCCATCTAGCTTCTAGAGATCTGGCTTCCAAAATAATGTCGACACACCCAAGGATTTTCACCCACCTGCTCATTCAACATCCATCTGAGAATCCCCCTCCAGCCTCTCCAGAGAAGCCAAAAGCATAGGCAAAGCAAAGTTCCTGAAAATTACAAAACAGCTTGGCTCCAATAGTGACTCCACCCCTCAAAGTTCCTGCAAAATAGATAACAGCTTGGCTCAAATAGTCATGCACCCCACCCCAACAATCTTGTAAACACCTGTAAAATATCCCCCTCATGACTCCTGAAAACTTTTCCACTACCTGTTGGGCCCAGATTGTGCATGGAGAATGAATTGAAGTTTATATTGATGGATCTGGGGAAGAGGGAGTCCAAGTCTGAACAGAAATACCTTTCAATGATTGATGAAATAGTCCATAGAACTTTCTCTATTGATAATTAAGTGGACCATAGATGCTGCTCAACAGCCCATCCCCTCACAATATTGTTGTCTATAATGTTATGGAACTTCTACATGGTGCAGACCCAGCTCACCACTCTAATGGTGATAAGATCAATGAGAACACTTAGCTCTTTACATTATTCAAAATAGACCCTAGCATTCCATTTCTCCCAAATTGACCTCAGAACCACTGCGTTAAAACACTTTCATTAAATTTTACCCATATACTTAGAGGAGAGAACCAAAAAGTCAAATAGTTCAGAAATGCCCTGCAGAAGAGCCCATCCAATTCTAGATTAAAAAAAAACACTTGTTCCCAAATCCCTAAAGCATAAGAATAGATGATTAATAGATGGTAGATTAACATTATCTCTGGGGAAAAAAAGCAAATATGGAGCACAGGTACCAAATAAATTATCTCTGTTAAAGCATGTTACAAGTGTTGTCGTTCATGTGTATCACCTCCGAACTGAATGGCTTCAGTAGGGTTGGACCTAACAGTCTTAAATAGATGGCTTAGTGACCCTTGGACAAAGGGTCACTACTAGCTAGTAGTTGTTGAGAAACCATGGAAATCCATTTTCCGTATCACTACAAAAATAGCTACACCTCCACAATATTCTTCCCCTCTTCTTTGTCCAACTACTAGCCAATGTTTTGAAAATAGTAATCGTATCATAAATCGTAAAGAAAGTTGAATCGAATCGAATCATGAATCGTATTGTAAATCAAAGATTATCTTGACTTTTTACAAACTTGTCAAAAAATTAAATATAGATATATTAAAAGGTTAAATATATATATATATAGGAAAGTGACTTTACCCTATTTTTAAACTATATCTACCATGTATGTACTTGGAACAATAGAACTTACCACTTAAACAATAGAAGCCTAAGATGATATCATCAAGTTTGACTTGAAAATCAAACAAATCTACATACAATGGCCCTTTAACTTACATATGATAGAAAATAAAACTCAATTTCTAGTCTTGAATAATGCAAATAAATCATTTTCTAGTAAAGGCTTTAAAAAGTCTCCCATGGCAAAACTTAATATAAACAAAAAAAAAATCAAAGTAGAGAATTATTTCTTAATTGAAAAAATTTGAATCATAGTGAATCGTATAAATCGTAAGATTTATAAGTCAAATTGTAAGATTCAAACAAAAAATCATAAGATTTTTGCAGAAAAGGATTCAGACATAAGATTCGAATTGGAACCCTTGGGATTCATGATTCAAATCATGAACCGTATCGTAAACCGTAAGATTTTGACAATATTGCTACCAGCACAAAAGTTGAAAAGGCTTTGTATGTTTGGTGGGGGAATCCACCTGCAACCAAACAGAGAAAGAAACCAAACCCAAATAAAAGAAACAAAGGGGTAGGATATTAATAAGTGGTAACAAGACTAACCATTGGCTTTACAAAGAATATACCAGTTTGGAGACAAGCACCAAAAAGGCTTCTTTCTTTGAATTTGATTGCAAGTGTTAATTCTTTCCAAGATTTTCCCAGCAAAGTGTCCCAACCCTTGGTGGGACCAGTTTCCTCTAAACCATTTAAACAAGAAAAGAAAGTCTAGGACTAGAAGGTTGTGTTAGGGCTTTGAAGAAGGATATATAAGTAAAAGATCCAAAGGGGGAGAGGGTCCAAATCTGAGAGTCCACCTTAGAGGGATCCAAGAAAACCTTTTGAATTATTTGAATCAAATCCGAAACATTGTCCACATCTGATTCTCTAAGTCCTTGTCTAAACCCCAAGTCCCAATGAGGCTCAGGCCCCAACCCCAAAGAAGATAAGAAAGTGGAAGCATACTCACTTTTGTAGCAAGAAAGAGAATACAAAGAAGGGAATTGATCTTTAAGCAGTAAATCCCCCACCCACACATGTTCACAAAATCTTACTAGATTCCTAGAGCACAAGTTATACCAAACATAGGGTGGGAAAAATGGAAGGATGGCATGAATGTTCTTCTAAGATGTTGCAGTAGTTGCTAGAGCCGAAACTCCGACATCCCAGCCATCAGCTGCCAGCCCAAGGATGCTCAAAAATCACTTTTGTCCACAGTTTAATCTTATCCGCCAGTGATCTCCACAACCATTTTCCTAGCAGAGCCATATTCCTCTTTTGAATGATCCCAATCCAATGACACAGATATATCACTTGGATCCACCTTTTTAACTTAGTTATCTACCATAATATGAAGAATATGCATAGTTACCTATTGCTTGAGCAAATACTTAGGTGGCATTTGATTACTCTAAAGTTTGATGTCTGAAATGGAAAAAAAAAAAAAAAACTATTTTTGAGGTCTGAAGTCTAAAATGTGGCAGATATGCTTCTCTGCTTTTCAAAGCCTCTCAAAATATAGGGGTGTTTGTGTTGGGGTGTTCTTCCAGCATCTAATAACTACCTATTTTACTATTTTGTGTTTTGCCCTTGGAAATAGGTTGTTGGGGTGTTCTTCTGCCTCCTTCAACATCTGGTAATTACTAGTTTTACTATTTTTCCCCTAGAAATAGGTTGTCGAGGTGTTCTTCTTTTGCCTCCTCTCTCCTCTGTTTCTTCTTCATTGAACCAGGACTTGTATCACCCAAGCTAATGAACAGCTTCGTCCTCCAGCAGAAAAAGGATAGCCCCGAAACATCGGTGGCCACTCACTCTGTCTCCTCCTCCTCCTCCCCCCCCCCTTTTTTCTGTAGCCATCAACACAGAACAAGCAGCAGTAACTTCTACCTCCCTCCCTCCCCCCCTCATTTTCCTTCCTCTCCTTATTCTTCTCTCTCCATTCCTATCACTCTTCCCCAGCCTCCTTTGTTAATTTACAAAAATACAGCAGAGCCATCATTCCTCTTCAAACTCCAAACATCACGAATCGCGAAGGACCATCACCATTGATGCCAGCAGTGCTCATTGGAGAAGATGCAACACAAGCGATAATGGTGGAAGACGGTGTTCTCTTCTATCATTCAATACGAAAGAACTCAAATTAGGGCTCAAATTGGGTTTAAAAGAAGGGACAACATGGTCATTTCAAAAAAAATTAGGGGCATTTAGGACTTTGCCCAGGCTGTGAAACACATCTAACCACGTTAAGCGATCAGGCCATATCTTACCATTTCAGACCTATTTTATTTGATCAATGCTACAACCCAAACACAACCCAAACGAATCGCGAAGGACCATCACCATTGATGCCAGCAGTGCTCATTGGAGAAGATGCAACACAAGCGATAATGGTGGAAGACGGTGTTCTCTTCTATCATTCAATACGAAAGAACTCAAATTAGGGCTCAAATTGGGTTTAAAAGAAGGGACAACATGGTCATTTCAAAAAAAATTAGGGGCATTTAGGACTTTGCCCAGGCTGTGAAACACATCTAACCACGTTAAGCGATCAGGCCATATCTTACCATTTCAGACCTATTTTATTTGATCAATGCTACAACCCAAACACAAATGGGTTGCAGGTCTGAAAAGCAAATTTTTCAGGTATTAAGACGTCTGAAAAGTGTTATCATATGCCACCTTAATTGACACGTATATCTTATGTAATAACATTTGTCTCCCCATTTTTTGTAGGCAAGATAGCTGGCCCAAATCACAAACTTTCAGAAAAAAAAATGAAAACAGGTAAGCATATGTACAACCATATCATCTTGATAACTTGGCAAGATGCTAGAAAATTCAGGATAAAGGGGATTAGAGTTTAAAATGTCATTTAAGAAAATACACATGTACACCATTCTGTTTGCGTCCCACTAAGATTGTCCTGCTTTCCAAAACCCAAACAATTAGAAAAACTTAAACCACCTTTTGTCAGCAGTAGAAAGAGAAACAGCCAGACTAAAGCATAAATTGTTGATAGGAATTCTTACTTAATCACCATAACCGAAAAGATAAACCAATGTTTTTTGCGAGCAAAAAATAAAGCACTCAAATATACCTAAGGAGATGGAGCTATGATCACCATATACATGAATATGACATTCCACCATCTGAATTTAAGAATAGATCAAGTATACCTTAACCAAAAAAGATCAAGTATACCTTCAGCTGCAATTCTTCACTTATAACCTCCAAATCTCTTACAGGATCAACAGAATCATCAACATGAATAATATCGGGATCTTCGAATGCTCCTGTAAAACATAATTTCCAGCTTGGAGTGTTAAAATAGAGATTGGTAATGCAAACAGCCAATATTAAATCATAGTTTTCAAGGCACCAAGGCGAGGCTAGGCGACTGGGGGGCGCCTTGTCACCTAGTCGCCTAGGCGGGCGCCTAGGCGTCACCTAGGCGATGGATTGTTTTATGTTTAAAACATAGATCCTAGGGTAGTTCCCTAGGTACCATAACCAAATTTCTTTAATAATAATTCATGATTTTCATAAGGGTATAAATTTCATATTAAGTATAGAAAATCAACATATTCATGAAAAGAAAAGGAAGAAGGAAAATAAAATTCAAAAAATATAGGGGCTGAACCCTTATTTTTATTATAGGAAAAGAAGAAAATAAAAAATGTAGTAGTAGTAGTAGTAGTAGTAGTAGTAGAAGAAGAAGAAGAAGAAGAAGAAGAAGAATATATGGAAGAGGAAAATGTGCTGATTAGATAAAATTTTAAGTTCTTCCTTATTGGTTCAGGTTTTTAAGTCGAGGGTTCAATATATCATTTAGCAATGTTTGTGTTGATTAAACCCTAATAAATAAGAAAATAATCAAAAGAAATTAGTATACAAACACACAAAATTATTATTTTAGTTTAATAATGTCTATTTTATAATTATAATCTCAAAAAAGAATGAATAAAAAAATATTTTATAGTAGGAAGTAGAAAACTGCTTGGCAATTAGGTGAGGCAAGCCTCAAAGGGCGCCTTGTCACCTTGACAACTATGTATTAAATGGAAAAAGAGAATCACTAACTTTGACTAGGTTATCAATGTCTTCACAAGAAACCTTGAACCTTGAAACATTTAAAAATCGGTAAGTGTTCTTTGTATTATACATATCAATCTACTATAAATACAGTATGACAGCTGGATATCAATACACCTACTGCACAAATCTCTTCGTATTCCACTAAAATCAAACAGAAACATATTGCTAATTTATTGTAAGTCCATAACTATAAAGATGCAAGTACAAGCCCTTGGTATTACCCCAAGAATAGCGTGAGGACAGCCCAAGCCCAATAATGGGTTGCATGTACAACATGAGCAAAAAAAAGGAAATGATGACAAAAGAAAGGCAAGCAAACAAACAAACAAATGAAAACAAAAGAAAAGGAAAGCAAATAAATAAAACAGTGAAAGGTAATACCTTCCCCCATTGTCTATGGGATTTGATGGGGGGGGGGGGGGGGGGGAAGGATGTCTGTTTTTGGTTTTTCCTGGAAGGTGATATCTTATCATCTGTTTGTAATCTGTTCTTCTGTTCCTTTTTTTATCAATTACAGGTAAGTTTCATTAAAACAATAAGATTTGAGTAAAGAAAAAGGGGAGATAAGCTCTCTTAACTCTCCTACCAACAAGTACAAAAAACAAAAATTGCAAGTGAGCCCAAAAAAAACTATTCATTCCTTGTTTAGCTAATCCATCAGCAAAGGAGTTGGCACTTCTTTTTACCCAATTCAATTTTACTTCAATATCCTTTGTCAGCCACTTAAAACTTCCTCTTTGCATTACTGTAGTTCCAGAAACCATTTATTTCTTCATTCAACCAGCCCACCACGAACTTAAAATCTCCTTCAATGACCAGTTTTCCAATGTTCAACCCCTTAACTCTTTGTACTCCTTCCAATGCCACCATAATCTCAGCCCGAAGAGAACAGCAACTACATTCCCTTCCTCGTTCCTTAGTACACCCCCAATCTCTTCTTCTCTTCTTTTTTTGATAAATCTTATCTTCTCTTCTTTCTTAATAAATTTCCTTTTTTACTTATTTTCAAAAAAAAAATCACACAGGGGTTGGCAATCTTGAAGTGTTTATGGAATTTTTGACAACACAAGTCTGAATATGCAGTTGGGGTCTGGGGAGGAGCAGGGAGAGGCTAATACTTTACTTTACTAAATTGTGACAGAGGGAGCTGCTTTTCTTAGAAGCAGATAGTTTTTAACATCAGTGTTTTTAAAAGATATAGACTGAGATGCATTTTAAGTTAATACTGAGCAAGAAATAATAAGTTACAACTAATTATTAATAAAGGAGCTATAAGCAACTTTTTCCACACAAGTAATACTTTATATGAACATGCAATTGGTATTTTTTTTTCCACACAAGTAATACTTTATATGAACATGCAATTGTTCGTTTGTAACAAAGGGACGGATCCACTTCTCTCTCCTTTTTAGTTGAGAGCACCATCATCACCCATGCTCCCAACTATATGGGATTGATGAAACAGGATTCATGTAGCCGACCCCATATAGTTGAGATAAGGCATGGATGATGATAAGCTCAACCAAAAATGGAGAGGCAAGGATCCATCCCTTTGTTACAAAAGAACAAAAGATAACAAAGGCCAGTTTAGTCTTCTCTAAACCATCTCTCTAGTGCTAATCAAGGTTCAAAATTTTGATACATCCCAATACGGTGGAAGGCATGTATCATGATTTTGAACATTACACTTATATATTTTCTTTAGTTTGTTGGTTTCAAAGTTTCACAGGAAAGGGAAATAATATAAAACAAACAGTTTTTAAAAATACCTTAAAATAAGCATATTAATGGTCCACTGATACAATATGTATCGGCCAATATGTAACAAAATTTTGAACCTTGGTTCTAATGATCATTTTTGAGTCTTCCCAACAGAGCCTTGGCCTTGGGAGAGAAGAGCCCTTTCATACAGTTTGTCCAATAAAATACAAAACAAGTAGATTGCATTCATGTTCCAGTACTACTAAAATACAAAATGAAGAATTTGTTCTCCCGAAGGAAAAACAGGAACTGCTAAGAGCCCTTTAATATGGCAATGGAGCTTACACTGAGCAAGAAATGATAAGTTATGAGTCTTATGACTATTCATTAGTTTAGAGAACCATAAGCAACTTTTTTCCACACAAGAAATACTTTATATCAACATGCATTTGGTATCTTTACCTTCTTACCAAAAAAAAAAGCAAAACTTCATGCCAGGTATAAATAGACCTGTTCATGGGCCAAGCACAGGCTTGGCTTTTGCCAACCGACACAGTGTAAAGTCAGGCCCACAGCCCGACCCATGAACAGGTCTAGGTATAATGAGGATAATATCTAAATGGACATAAAGTTCTGTGCATATGCTAAATAATATAATATGATAGGAAGGAGCACTAATTGAGTTACAAATTCTTTGTTTACCATCCCCATTAAGCTCTATAGTATAAGAAGAAATTTGCTGTCAGAAAATATACAAGATGAAGTAACAGATCAGAATAAATAATCTGCAAGGAATTCAAAGAAAATCAAAAAGATGAAAGAAAAGTAGCATACTTAGAACATGAAAGATTCCATCAACTGCACGAATGTGAGATAAGAAACTGTTCCCCAACCCTTGTCCTTGATGAGCACCTCGAACAAGACCGGCTATGTCATGGATTTCCAAGAAAGCTGACACCTGTGCACTAGCACCATCTTTGATTATAAATATCTAATAGATGACATAAGTAGTAACCAAAAATATGAACATAATATCTAAATGCATAAAAATAAACTCAATTTCCTCTATAGCAACACTAGAAACATTTTAAATCAAAAACAAAATTGTGTTGAAAGATCAAGAGGGAAAACAAAGAAAAACAAAAAAGAAAGAGTAATACTAATTCTAAACTCTTTTTACTCTATTCAACAGTGTGTATGCCCTCAGCTCCAACGATGTATTGTACATATCTTTATTAAGAATAAAAGAGCATTCACTTCATGTGTCATCAGGTTGTTCTGCTAAACTCCCTTAATTCACATTAGTATTATGTATGAGACCACGTAGTTATTAAAGTATGAACATAAATGTTCACAACTAGTGGATAGACTTGGGGAGTCTATCCTGACAAGATTGTCATTCACACACTACCCAAGGTAGTGGAGCAATGGGACTCGGCTGCTCAGGTTGAAACCTAAGGTGTGAGAATCAATGTTTACAAGAAACATTGAACTGGACCAAACCCAGTGTGTTCCTAAACTTTGTGAGAAGTGGAACCATTGGGTGTTGATTTTAATTCCTAGACTTGATATTGATATCAGATTGAGTATCAGACATGTCTATCTTTGATATGCCAACCAATAAGATCCTTCTGGGGTCAAATGCATGGATATGTTGGGGTATTCGATGATGGAAATGCCAACTGAAGATCAATGCGATAGGACACGCTACTATGTTAAGATATAGAGAATAATTAGTACAGCTTCCTCCTTGGTTTCCTAAATCTGCCAACAGTAGGATTATCTAAATCCTCGATAAAGGATCCATTGGGGTTGGAAGTTGGACATCATGTCATAAAGACAAAGGGGGAAAAAGTCCTTCCCCTAATGTGGTGTCAAATATTGTTAGTATTGTTAGTAAAGAGATTAATTGCAAGTGATAGATTGGGATGTATTGACTTGATTATCACATAATGGGTTGAACCAATAGATTTGGAGCTAGTATTTTAAAAGTGCAAGGCACAATTTAGCCTGGGGTGTAGACCATTCCAAAGCAAGGTGCAAAAATACAAAAAATGGCAAAAAAAATTTTAAAAATACCAAAAAATTAAAAAAAAACAAAACAATCAAAAATGCAAAAAATATAAAATACTAATAATGATATAAATAAAAATATAAACTTTAATTTCAAAATAAATATTTTAAAAAACCTATTGTCTAAAATTAAAATACATAAACATAACATGTAAAGCGCCTTCGAATGAAAATTTAAAAATAAAATTAAACATATAAAACATCTTCAAGCATGTAAAACCCACAATTTCATTTTTTTCCTCAATTACATAATTTCAAATAGCTAATGTGATGTAAAACATCTTCTATTCTTGATTGTACAAGTTGCCTTAGCACCAGGCCCCTCAAGGCAAGCCAAACAAATCCATGTTGAGGTCTTAAATTCTTAATCTTTTTTTGATAAATAATTTCTTTTATTAGAATAAGGATAAGAGCTAGTACAAACAACCCTTGCAAAGGTGCGAGCTGCGACCCTTCCTATCAAATGAAAAATAGAATTCAAGCTACAATTGTGCCCAAAACAACAGTTCTCTAGCTGCCCCTTGCTTGGCTAGACAACCAGCCAAAGCATTTGCTGACCTCCCCACCCATTGTATTCTTATGCACATATTCCTTGTCAGAAACTTGAACTTCTTAACTTCATTTCTGAAGCACCACATTACTGATTTTCTGGGTCTTAAATTCTTAATCCTTACATAAAATAAATGATTTTATAATCTTGATTGTCTTTTAAGAAGATATTTTATTAGGATGAATGAATGACCAACATTAGAAAATAGAGGGCTCAAGGAGTTTGGTCATGTCTGGGTTGAAGCACAAGGCGCACGCCTTTTAAATCACTGCTTGGACCTTTAGGATGGTAAGGTCCCAAGTGTTTTAAGTGTTTAGACACTTAATGGACCTAGTTACTTAAGCCCATAACAGGTATGGTTGAATTGGCCTATTAGGCTAATTAAAAGATTAAAGTCCCACTTGACATGTTGGTTCTCTCATTAAGTTGTGGGCCCACGCAATACAAGCTACTATCTCAAAATTAGAAAATGTAATTTCTGGAATTTATAAGGTGCTAATGGTCAATTAAAAGTCTTGCATAAGAATCCTCAAGAGCAGAGCCAAGTATATTGGTGGGGGGTCGTCCTTGGCCCCCCAAAATTTTTGTTAAACTAATATTTATATAGTTGCTAAGTAGAGGCAAGGTCAAAAATGCAATAAAGTGGGCCCTTGCCCCTAGGGGTTTAAACGGATCGAATTCGAATCGGATCAAGCAATATCCGAATTCGAATCCGATTAGAAAATCTGATATCCGAATTCGATTCGATATCCGACGGATATTGAAATTTAATATCCGAATTCGAATCCGATTAAATATTCAAATATTCGATTAGATTCAAAATCAATTAATTAATTATTTTAGACAATTAATAAATATATAAAATAAATGTTTTATTGATATGAAGTATATAAATATATAAATTATTTATAATAACTTAATTATTGTATAAATTATATAAAATATTTTATATATTATAGAAAAGAATTAAATAATCGATCAAATTTGGATATTTATCGAATCAAATCAGGTCATATTCGAATTCGAATCCGATTAACTATTCGGTAAGAATAGGATATCCGAATTCGACCAATTAGATATTTGAATTATCCGAATCCGATTCGATTATGTCGACCATCGAGTTCAAAATCGGATTTTCAAATACCATTGACACCCCTACTTCCCCCCCCCCCAAAAAAAAAAAAATTGAACTAAAATGTTAAGGATCACTCTCTAATGCTCCTCCAACTCCCAAAATTAAAAAAATTTGTTTGTTTTTTCTTTAAAAAACTACAATAGACCCAAACCTTATCACCCCATTTCCCTACACACCCTACCTCTTCTGCTCCTTATCTTATTTTGTTGTTTAACTTGGCCCCTCCAAGAGAAAATACATGGCTCCGCCACTGAGAATCCTATTTAAACTATCAACTAGATAGTCTAGTGTGACTACAATTTGACTAGAAAGTCTATCTAGAAAGGTTCTAGTTTTTGGGCTGGATTAGGAGAGCAAGATTATCTCCAACTTAATCCTAATTATGTTAGGAATCATAGATAAACAAGGAGAACTCTTGCAGCCCTCCATAGTCTATAAATATAGTACAATATGTGGATATCGAACTAGGTTAGTTCTCTCCTACATTGCTGAATTTGACCTAGCCTTATGAGATCAATCTTGCTAGGGTTTTGAACCGCATTTGACCAGATCTATTAAGCCAACACATCTGCCATTATTCCAAACTTATTTTGGGAGGAAATCATCACCCAAATTCGTGACAAAGGCCAAACCTTGCTGGTGAAAATTCTAGAGAATATTCAAAGACTACCAAATCACAGTTGATCAAAGCTTGGGTGTGAACACCACTTCGATCTCTGCATTTGTGGGCATCAATATTAGGTACTACACTCATTCCTGATCCAAAGATTTGATCTTTCTTGGTTCAACAATCCCAAACAATCCAATGAGAAAAACTGGTTTTCTCACCATGTATGATTTCAGCATTAAAGTTTCTACAAATTTTTCAATTTCAACCTCTCTAATTGCCTGAACTTTTGCACATAATGATCACTAGATGATCATCTTCCATACTTTTCATCAAGAACTAGATTAGTTTTGATTTCCCCTCCCCTTTGTAATAAATAGAGGCCTCTAAAAAGAAAGATATAACCAAGAAAGCCAAGAGGAAGAAGAATAAGATTTATAAATGAAGAACATAATTCTCTTGGTTCTTTTTTTCTTTTCTAGGCTAGGGGCAACATGACTTTGGTTCCTAGACTCCACTCCCATAAAGAACAAAAGGCAGGCTTTGGATCTTAGAGCCTCCATAAAAAATTTCCTTTCTCATACTCCTAGAAATCGCTGCTTTTGCACATACAAAAGATCAATTTGCTCCCTTTAGGTCAATTTTCAAAGAGGCAAAAAAATATAAAGGCTAAGGCACACCCTATGTCGTTACAGGATGCATTAAATTTGAGTACAAACTCCTTTGAGAAATTGGGTAATGACAATGTAGTAGTGGCTGCTTTCTTAAGGTTACTAAAGCTTTCCCTACTTGTTCAAACCACTTAAATGAATTCTTCTTCAAAAGTTGTTTTAATGGTGTTGCTGTCATGCCATAACCTGGTATAAACCTCCAATGGTATTTGACTAAGCCTAGGAACCCTCAAAGGCTCCTAAGTGAATTAAGCTAGGCCCAACTAACCATGCTGGTTATTTTTTCTAGTTTGGCCATCACTCTTCCCACTAAAATGATATGGCCTAAATAATGAAACTATGGTTGGCCAACAGTCTATTTGGTTGGTGCGACTAAGAAGAGAAAATGGGAATGTTCTCTTTAGATTCCCATTTTCATTCGTTTATTTTGTGAGACGGAACGAGAAACAGTGAGACACGGTTTCCCAAAACTTGGAACGCGGGGTCGCACTAAAACAATGCGACCCTAGTGAGAAAGGAAACCACACACGAAAAAAGTTCGTCGTCAGATCGTCATCGACATCAGAGGTTCGGTGGAGGCGCACTGAAACGGTCGCACTGAAATAGTAGTGGCGGCGTCAAATCGTCATCGACGTCAAAGGCCCGGTGGAGGCGCACTAAAACAGTCGCACGGCGTCGTCAGATCGTCGTCAACTTGTCAACGACATCAAAGGTCTGGTGGAGGTGCACTCAAAATGATCGCTTGCCTCTAGTTCAAGTAGCAAACCAGAGGCAAGCGAAGAAAAAGATGAAGAACTAAAGGAAAAAAAAAAAAAAAAGAAAGAGGGAGAGGAGGAAAAAGAGGAGAGAGATCTTGATCGACTGAAAAATCTCCTTGAGAAATCGTCTTCTTTCATGACCTTCATTGCTATTCTTGCCGAAGAAACCACCACTGCTGGTTTGGAACCGAGTTGCAGAGATATAAGCGGCGCAGCAAGTGTACACTTGCAATCCGTTTGGTTGCAGAGATATAACCTACGATGAAGAGATGAAATAGTTGTAAATTTCCCTTTCATCAATCAAACACTGGAATGCCAAAATGAGAAAATAAATTTTCCCTTCTCATCCCATCCTTTCCCATCCCATCCCTTCTCATCCCATCGCTTCTCAACAACCAAACGGACTGCAAGTGTACACTTTGTGAGCTTAGCTTACAACTGGTGGCACTTCGGTAGGTCTAGAGTAGTATTAACATGTTAAAGATAGTCTTCCCAACTAGTATTGTAGACCAACATATCATCAAAGAAGAGGGAAGAAAGTCTTAAGAAGACCACAGTTGGGGAAAAGGGGAGAAATTTGGAATGAGGTAGGAAGAGTAGATATAAGTGTGCTTGTTGATAGGGAGGTGGAAGTTGGAAAGTCTTTGGGTCTTCTCTTCTTGGGAAGTGAGGCTTTTGCAAGAAGAGCTTTTGATGAGTACGAGAAGAGAAAAGAAGAGAGTCTTAAGAAGACTAGAGTTGGGGAAGGGGGAGAAATTTGGAATGAGGAAGGTGGAAAAGAAGATTATTTTGATGAGGTCTGAGCTTGTTTGCTTAGATGTTGTCTCTGGGGGCAATCTGAGTTGCTGCTAAGAAGGATTTCTTGCTGTGTTTTCCGATGCCCCGGCTTCCCTTCTTGTTGTTCAGTTGAGTATACTTGTTTTGCATTTGTTGGCTGGTGCTATCTTAGTGCCTTCTTGGCTGTACTCAGTTTTCCTTTTTTTTTCTTTTTTGTATAAAAAAATCATAATCCTTTGGTCTAGATTTTTTTTTTCAAAAGGTAAAGTGTTATTCATTAAATCAAAAGAAAAGTTCCTCTGTACAATGAGATGCTGTACATATATATAAGGGATCCCTGAAAAATGTCCACCTTCAAAGAAAAAGAAGAAATGCTTTTCATCTTTAAATGCATTATGTATAGCACTATAGCAACCAGCTTCTAATTCCCTCTACTACCATATTTATCACCACTGCTTCCAGTGTTGACTTCTGTTCAAAGGTTATATTGCTTCTCCATACCAAATGGCCCACACTATCACAATAGGGATTGCTGACCAGAAATTCCCTTTACTAGACATACGCAGGACACTCCATTCTTGTAAAAATGCTTTAACTGAAAATGAGAAACACCATTGCAGATTTAATGAAACCAAACAGCAGTGTTAAACCTACAATGCATGAACAGATGACTAACTGATTCTTCCTCAGTATTACAAAGCACGCTTAACCTGTCTTAAACATTGAACAACTTCTTCAGTAACATTTCTTTAGTCAAACACTTGTCCAAAGTTGCCACCCCTGTGAAGATTTTTTTTATCAGAAACATAGATGATTTCATTAAAAAAGAGAAATCAGAGATAAAACAAGAAGTTGTGAAAAAAGGAAAAAATAAAATAAAAACACAGCTTTAGAAAAGCTGACCCAACCCAAGAATTACAATTGAGCGCAATGCAGGTGAATTCTTTGTACCCCTTGCTTATCTAGACCATCTGCCAGGCTGTTGGCAGTTCTCCTCACCCACTTAACTCAGATTGTCATGTCCTTTGAGAGTCATTTAAATCGCCTGAATTCATTTCTCAGATGCCACGTGACCCCCTCCCCCTTCTTCAGCCAGTTCACAACAGTTTTCAAGTCACCCTTGATTATCAGTCTATCAATACCCAAATCTTTAGCCTTCCCAACCCCATACACTGCAGCCAATAGTTCTGATCTTGCCACATCACCTTGTTCAGCAGGTCCCGAGTATAAAGCTATGATTTTTCTTTCCTCATCCCTAATGACCCTGTGAAGAATTTCACTTTTGAAGGGGCAGCATTTCCTTAACTTCCTTAAATAAACAAACTGCCAAACTAGGAAATCGATCCCTTGGCTCTCCAACTAAGCCTTTTAGAGTTGATATTTTATTTTATGATCTGTACCCTTAAATATCTATAAGAAAAACAAGAGAAAAGAAAACTCTGAAATGCTAAACATATCAAAGCACCAAGCTACCAAGAATTTCAATCTGAAGAAGTCGGTGAAGAATCTGAAGTGAGAAGTTCTTTAGATGTCTAAGAATCTGGAGAGGAACCAAGAATTAGAACTTAGAACATAAGGAACCTTACCTGGATAATCCAGATGTTTACACCTATCCAGAAGAGTAAGAAATGATTTTTGGACAACTTGCAGAAAATGAAACTTCTCTGAGGATTGGTCGTCTTGCTGTAAAATATGTTGTTCAGAATCTTTCATCAATCTTTTTAACTTGGGAAGATGTGCAGAACAACAATGTCCTTTGGTGCAGTTTGCAAGGATGAGATTTCTACAAGTGAACAAGCAAAGAAGATCCCTTGCTCCCACCACTACCATGGAGACTGCACTATTCCATGGCTTAGTAATCAAAATACTTGCCGTGTTTGTATGTATGAATTACCTACAGATGAACTTATGGGTAGAGGATGATCCAAAGAGCTGGTCATCAACTGTCAGAGGATTCTTACATCAGAAACTATTTTAAAAATTTTCCCCAACACTAGAAAGTGCAGAATGTAGATATAGCTTCTGGAGAGAGTCCATTTCTATTTCATCAAGCAATAATTTCGTTGGTAATTTTTCGATCCTTTCTTAGTGAGAATGCATGTTCTAGATTGTAAGTCTAGGATCTTCTTATTAAATAAATGACCATGAATTCTGCTCTGGATATATATGGTTTGCTTGTATTACTACCTATATCATTTCGAACCAAATGTAAATTTTGAAGATCCCCGTACATATGGTATTTGATTGCCATTGGTTTTATGGTTTCTTCTTCAAAAAAAGGGCTTTCTAATTGGTTCAGAGATGCTTAGTTTTTTTTTCTTTTCATCTACCCTTTGATGAAGGCTGCTATGAACTTATCTAGGTAATCAGATTCTTCTTGCTTTTTTTTCTTTGTTCTGGTTAGCTTGGTATGTTAATTTTCTTGTGCTATAGAATATATAAAAATGCCTCTCTTTTAGGCCTGGAAAACCTGGTAGCCATGCCTGGGCCCGAGCCTGCAATTTAAGCCTGAAGTGTAATCCAGACCAGCTAAGAACCTTATTCCAGGTGTTAAGCCCAGCCCATGACCACCCCTACCTAGAACCTCTCAATACTAAAGTATCTCTCAACCTTATGGGTCCAAGATATAGCATCCTCACCTGAAAGGAAGGGAAACTCAGTTTAGTTAATCTTCCAATAGAACCTCCCAGTCATCTGGTGCTTCCCTAGCTGGATCCTTCAGTATCACTCTCCCTTCCACATTAGAAGAAGCCATTTGTCCACATCGAGTTATCAACTCTATCGCAGCAATAAGGCCTATATGATCTCTCCCTTAAATCGCCAGTGTATGGGTGCACATCTACCATGATCTTGTCCACTCTATCTCCGTCGAAGCCAATCTAGTAACCATCATTAACACAAGGCTCTAATACCAAATTGATGGGATATGCCCACCATAGGAGTCTCTTTGAGGGGAACCATCTATTGAAACAGAGAAAGAGAGAGAAAGATAGAGTGACAGAGAGGGAAATTCGAACTTGTCTGCTTCCCAATTCAAACAACTAGCCTTATATAGGTTTTTACATTTCTAACTCATGCCATATATTTCATTTAACTAACTTGATGATGTGGTCTTCTGTTGTATACAAACCTTATGGGAGGAGATGGGCCTAAACCCTTGGGGGTTGTGGTTTAGGAAGCTGGTGAATTTGTGCAGGTCTACCTTCACCTTGTCCACTCTATCTTCAATCAAGGCCAATATAGTAAACATCATTAATGCATGACTCTAATACCAAATTGATGGGATATGCCCACCATAGAGTCTCTTTGAGGGGAACCAACCTTTTGAAACAGAGAGAGAGAGAGAGGGAAATTCGAACTTGTCTGCCTCTCAATTCAAACTGGCCTTATATAGGCTCTTACAACATTAACTCATGCCATGTATTTTATTTAACTAACTTGATGGTGTGGTCTTCTGTTGAATACAAACATTATGGGAGGAGAAGGACCTGAACCCTTGGGTTGTGTTATAGGAAGCTGGGTCCTACCAGAACCCTAACCCTACAATTTAAGTCAATAAGTACCATGCGAAGATTCTCCTTCTCCCTAATTGAATTAACAGACCCACATGGGTCCACTTATTGAATAAAATCAACCAAAACATTTGCCTCAACTCAACTAAGTCAATCCCAGCCATATGACAGATACATGAATCTTGTTTCATATTCCCCTATATCAAGGGACTAATTTCTTTTCCTAGAAATCCTATAGTTTACGTTGATAAGTACCATGTGTAGATTATCCTATCCCTTTAAATTTATCAATAACCAGTGAAAAGTGCTAGGTAGCATAGTTGATCTCCTTGCCATAAAGACAAACAAGTTTTCAAATATGCTAGTTACATGCCATATATTTCTTAATGTGTACTTTAAAACAAATAAGCTTAACAAATAAAAGCAAGTTGAATTGTTCCAGTTAACCTACTATCATGACAAATCAAATAGAACAAAGGAAATTTGGAAGTGGAACAAATGCCACAAGGCAAGAGATTGATATGCTCTGAGCTTAGAAATGAAATGTGACAAGTTCAGGCTGTTCAGCATTAAAACAGGCTTGAACTTAGATCCACCCCACACAACAAATTTATTTTTAAGGTCCAGACAGAAGCATTTCGGATTATGCAAACGAAGAACAATCAACAACATTCAATAACCAAAGGGAAGCAGTCCAAACCTCGCTTTTTGGCTTGTACAGTTGACATAGCCATTCAAAGCGCACGTCAGGGACATTAATTCGGGCTTCATTGGGCTCTATGGTACAAAAGGGGAAGTTTTCCGCAGGTATTGACAACTTCGTAAGTGTGTTAAAAAGAGTCGATTTGCCCACATTTGGCAATCCAACCTGCAAATCATAAAGAAATGGTAAAAAAGAACAGCTCTTCAAGTCTATTAACTTACAAACTCGACTAGCTCACTGAACTGACTCGAATAGAACCGTTAAGAAACTGAAGAAGAAGAAAACTCCAGTAATGGCCCAAAATAATAATATCGCATATATCCCACATCCTCTCATCATTTCGTGGAACATAAACCAAGACTAAAAATAAATGAGAAGAAAAACCAAATCTTGCATTTTCCATGGACAAACCGAGAATTCGCCAATACTAAGGCTTTAAATGGAGTTACTGTGCAACTAAGATAATTAAACAAAATAATAATAATAATAATCACTAAAACAAATTCAGTCCAAATACACCTATCGAAATCGGTTGTCATCATTATCAGAGTAAAATTCCCAAAGAATCTCCAAATGACAATTGTAGCTTACAATTCCAATCTTCAGGTGAGAAGAGAACCGGCCCAGGATCGGTCGCTCAGCTGGGGCATCCTTGGACTTAGCAGCCTTGGGAGGCATTATTGCAGGAGAGATCAGGCAAAGGTTTTAGCGAGGTTTTGGGGTTCTGTGCTTCTTCTCAGTGTTACTTGGAGCTGGTTCTAGTGGGAAATTGACGAGAGACGTGAGACGAGCGAGTGATTGCATCCCATTTATAGCTAACCCTAATGGCGTTCGGCGTCAGCTTAACGCTGCCTTTCGGAAGCTGCTATATAGCCTCTAACTCGCTTGCGTAACTCGGCTAGTCTGATTTTGAAGGCGGGGTCATAGCAGCCCGGCCCCGACGAGGCCGGGCCGGAAGTTCTGGCCATGCTCCTAGGTTTTGTGATCAGGCCCGGCCCTGCCCGCATCAGGCTTGCAAATTTCTGGGTTGGGCCTAGGCCTGATACTTCAAAACCGGCCGCCTATATATATTTTTATCCATATCTATACTATTACTAAAAGTGGAAATGAGACCTAAATTCTATAATTTTTCTTAACTAAAATACCTCTATCTTTGAATTTGGTCCCTTTTATCATGAGGGCAAAATTTGTAATTTGAATTATTATTTTTAAGTTCATTATCTTTGCTCTCATTGAGTCCTCTATTTAATTAAGATATGAACACATTATCTCTTATTAAATCATCTATTTAAGGTATATTAAATGAATGAACTTTGTGGATTTTTTATTTATTAAAATACTCCTACTTTTGAATTCGATATTCTTTAATTATGAACATAAAAATGTAATTTAAACTATTACTTTTCACTTCATTCAATTCTCTCCATTAGTTAAGTCCTATATTTAATGTGTTAGATCTCGTTCTATCTTTTATTTGAGGTATTTTTTATTTCTTACCAATTCTAATAATTAAATTTATATCTATTAATTTTAATAGTACAAAACGAAATCTATAACATTCACATGGGGTGAAATTGCTGATCAAAAAATTTCCAAAACTAAGCTTCAAGAAACCAAGAATCAAATAGGAGAATAGCAAAATCATGTGGGAGAAAACTTGCTTTTCTCCTTAAGATTGATTTTGGGATTTGAATCAGATCAAATTAGATCGAAAACAACAAGAAAGTTTGAAATTTTACTTTATAGAAAGGCCTTCACAAGTACAAGAGCAGTTGTAAAGTTTTACGGCCAAGAAATTGATGATCTCCTCTCTCTAGTGGTTCAATCCAGTTGAAGATGGTGCAGCCTTTGATATTGAATGGCATGATCCTTTGAGAACACAACTGTATTTGGTCACCCAAATAATATTTATTAATAGCAGATTTTTATTGCATAAGTCGACTCTCAAAATTCCCTTCAAAACTGGTCATGTTTCTAGTCAAACTAGAAGCCTTTGCAACATAGTTTGAGCCACTTCCAACAAGTCTTTAGTTTCTCAAACTATAAGACAGAAGACATTCTTGTGTGGCATGGGACCCATATGTCAATTGGATCCAACTATTATTCAGCCCATTAACCTACGTTAAGTGAGTTAGGACCAGTAGGGTGAATTCACTCTTATAAAAGAGTGAATCACCAATTTAAGTTATGGGCTTGACCATTTCAGCCCATTAGCATCTATTACCACCCTATGAGCCCAAGTCTAATGTTTCAAGTCCAACTATATGTCATTAGGGTTTCCACCCTAATAAGACATTTGTTGCATGATCTCTCCGCCATCAATTCCTAAAACCAAGATTCAAGGAGGGACTTATTCCCTCAATACATAGCCCAATGTCACACACTCTCGTCAATGAATTCCGGGAAAGATTTATTCTGCAAACACCTTTCAAAATAAGCTATTTAAATATATATTTTTGCAAAATAATTGTCAACTTTTTGAAATCTACTATCGATAGTTTTAACTATCTATTGAAGAGAGTATATTCATAGATATTCTTCTTGTCTGACAAAGTGAATGATCCTATCATAATGATCACTTTCCCAAACACCCCAAAAGGATATAATTAATTAGCATATCAAAAGTTGTTTAGTTGGACATCTGGCTAAATACCATTATCAAGTCATGGATCACAAGCAACAGTTTGGCCATTCCACCTATCCAAATGTCTAGGAATAATCTAAAGCTTGGTCTACTCCAGCGTTTTAGGTAAACTCACATTCCCACACATTAGGTTGTAACTCTACTAAGTATCCAATGGTTGAGAATATTTAGAGTGCATACTGAATATGATGTCTCAAACACAACCCTCAAATGTAGTACATGGGTTAAATTAGCAGAAACATACAACATGGCCCATGAAATAATTACATGGGTTAAATAATTACAAACACTATTGGACCTAAGGGCATACATTGTCCAACACAAAAACTTTGTGTTTAAAACCAATATGATAAATATCAAGTATTTTTTATTAATGATGAAAATGAAATTCAAAACTTAAAATTGACCAAGAGATGAAACCTTTTCATGTTCAAGTGGTGGTTTAATGCTTCAATGTTTTAGGTCAAATGGGTTAACTCATGACTTTATAATTAAATAATAAAAATTTTAAAAATGATAGAGACAAAATATTGTTTAGAAAAATACAAAATTCGTATTCATGATGAAAATGGAATAAAAAATAAACTAATTCAAAAAGAAAACTACCTTCCCATATAAGTGATTGTCAATTTTATGCATATGTATGCATGTTATTTTATGTTGTAGTATATTATATATATATATATATATATATATATATATATATATAAATGTTATAATATAATACTTATAATATATTGTATTTATTTATAATACATAAAATAGATTTATATACATATTATATACCATTTAATATAAAATGTTATATATGTAATATTTTATTTATAAAAGATGTAGGCCCATAATCAAGCTCAACCTAGGCCCAAGCTTATCTTTCAAGCCTAGTACTCAATAGTTAGGTCAAGCTTGGGCCTAGGCTATAGCCCTTATCGTATATGCAAAACCCAACCTGGGCCAGTCCCGTGATCATCCTTACCACCTTCTCTTTGGGTAGGGATAGGGTTGACCTCTTAGGCAACCCAACCCAACCCAACCTGAACCCAAATATATTGTTGCTACGCATATGTATTATAGCCCCACTGCATAATATCATACTATCATAATCCATGTTTAAGTCTTAATCCCTAGCCCTAATAAAAACTTATCATCAGAGATTTTCATCTATAATTTATGATTTATTATTTCTGATTTCATGATTTTAGAATTACAATATGATATCTATCATAATTCATAATAGACTCTAACCATTTGAAACATTCTTTTTTTTTTTTAATTTTCAACTAAAAGAAAAAATAAAAAGGCAAGTACCAATAAGAAATGTGGTCAATATATGGTAAGATGTTAAGTTACGGTCTCTTAATCAAATATTAAGAGAATTTGAGAGATTTTATGAGATTTTAAGAGGATGGGAGAAAGGTCCAGTTGGCCCAACCCAATATGAAGTCAACTTTCAAAGTGAATTGGTTTGGGTCAGAGTTGACTAAGTCGGGTTGAAGGTTGGGTTAGGGTTAGGGGTTTAGAACCTCAAGGTTGGACTAGGGGTGACCTCAGCCTGACCTAACCCTATCCAACTTACACCCGCAAGTACAGGAGTAGGCTAGGTAATCAGGTGGAAGAAATCTTCAATTGAAGCTTCCTATTTTTTGTCACTTTTGAGCTTTAACTTTCACATAGCTTTGGCTTTTAAAGAGAAACTTACTAAATCATAAAATATCTCTCTAGGGCTTACTTAATTGACCTTAGATGGGAGTAAAAAATTATAGCTTCGACCCTAATGTACATTTAAAAATATTTAATCACAATAAAATAAAAATGGAAATGTTGTTATTGCCTCCGGTAAAACACATGCAACCACTCCATTTGATCAATCTTGTTCTCTATTTGAAAATGGTGGATAAGTTGTTGCAAACAAAGTACCCGGATGCCATTCTTCTCTCTTCTTCTCCATTATGCTAAAGCCAAGTATATTTTTTTGGAGATATGGAAACCAAACATTATTTCTTTCCAAAAGCTCGTTATAAAGTACAAGGGGTACTTTTGGAATAATGACCCCATGCCTAGAGGTGTAAACGGATCAAATCAGGCAATATCTGAATCTAAATCCGATAAGAAAATCTGATATCCAATGAATATTGAAAATTAATATTTGAATTCAAATTCGTTTAAATATTCGAATATTTGATTTGATTCTTCTACCAATTAATTATTTAATTATTATATATATAAATTATATAAAATATTTAAATATTTTATGTATTATATATAAGAATTAAATAATCGATCGAGTTCGGATATTTATGAAATTGAATCAAGTCATATATGAATTCAAATCCAATTATTTAATTGGTATGAATAGGATATCCAAATTTGACCAATTACAATATTCAACTTATCCAAATTTGATTTGATTATGACGAATATTGAATTCAAAATCGGATTTCGAATATTGTTAACATCCCTACCCATTTAGGTGGCCACATGACCATTTATAGACAAAATTACAAATCTATACTACTTTAAAAAGTATGAATAGACTCAAGAATGTTTTTGGATTTTTAGGACAAAATTTACTCCTCCATATTCAAATTTGTTGATAAAAAATGAGGGCAAATAGAGTAATTGGTCATTGACATTAAATGAATTGAAAAGAGATAATTTTAAGATATTCAATGCATTCAATTCCCTCTTATTAAATCCAACACTTGAGGTATTAACTTGCATTCACCTTATTTAATCATATTTAAGGCATTTTTATTTCTTCTCATCATTAAATTTTATTGATTAAATCCATACATAATAAATTAATAAGTTCAATAACATAAAAACTTATACTTTTAAAATCTATATGGAAAAAAATAATGTTTTCATCTAGTTGGTGGTAAGAAATTAAACTATTTTGGGTCAAATGGATCAATCCATGTAGTAGGGATTGCATCTTGAGGCAATATAGTAGGGCTTGCTATTTTTTGTTATATAGTTTTATCTAGATGATGAAAGTAAGGGTTAGCATCTGGCTCAAGTTTTTTCCCCTTTAGGTTATAACTGTTGGTTATATTTATGATGCAAATTTAATTTTATTGTTTGTTGCAAATGTTGAAATTATTGTTGATTTTGGTTCTGTTATACTTTATGGATCAACAAAAAATAGTTTTTACATTCTTGATTGTCTTTATAAGCAAGAGGAAAAGAAACTACTTGGTCTCTTCATCTTTTCTTTGATTGTTTTCTTATTGTTTGAAAACCAAGGCTTTAAGATGGCTTTGAAATAACAATGGAACAGTGACTGTTTGCTGATTGGAACAGACCCTGATAAAGATTATCTGTCTAAGTTGATTAGAATTAATACCCTAATAAAGACCAGAAAAGTTGTGGTTGTCTAATTGTCTATGTGATTACCCCCTCGGCACTATGGAACCAACGAGTAGGGCTTACCTAGTAAGAGATAGTGGTTGTGTTGGGTTATCTATCCATCTCTCAGAACTTTTTTAATTCTACTTCCCTTTCCATAGCAGCTTGTCATTCAAGATTTCAATCTGATATAAGAGGAAGTAAAAGAAAACATAAAACCATAAAGCACTCGTTTAAGTAGCTTTGAGAGATTGACCATTTTGATGGCATTATGTGCTGCACATTCATCTTTTCAGAGGCCAACTCTTCTCGCAAAGCCTAGTAAATGGAAACACTCATGAATTTTCAGAGGTTCAAGATTGACTAACAAAATAAAAAGCTGCCAAAGCTCCAAATAGAACATCTTAGGCGTGCGAAGAAATTATCATCTCACTTGCATCATCCGTGTCTCAGTTAGTTCCCAGTTTCTCATGATGTACTCCATGCTTGCCTAGTAAAAAAATATAGTACTGTTATTAAAGTCATAGAAAGCAAGCTCTATGCACAACAAAAGCTAAAATAATATAAATAAGAATTAGGAGAATAATTGATCTGACAAGTAAGAAGAATGTTGGCCTATTATTTTCCTTCAACTTTCAAGTCTAACATTATAGATGTTTTAGACTTGATAGAGAAAAAGTAGTTGACTGACTTCACATTGTTTCCGAAATTTCTTTAGTTTTGCAATGTTCATGCACATATGCAACTTTAATAATTTTTTTTTTTTTTTGTATCTTTTGAAGTGCTACACAATGGGGGGTAGCCCATCCCCCCAACCCAGATGCAGGCAGGATTCGATCCAAAGTCTCCACTAAGACCAATAGGAAACCTTACCAACCAGCTGGTTGGCACCTTGCAACTTTAATAAATTATTTCCACCTCACAGGATCTGATATTTACGACAAAAAATGAAGATTAAGACCTTTCCCGTAAGCCCTGTTTAACCTCTTCAAAACCATCATTGATAAGCCTTGTCTCAACTATTAGAATCTCTTAAATCTGGTCTTAACTCATTTTTTTTTTTTAAATATGTGAAGTAAAAGCTTTGTATTATACTGAACTATGGATCAAGTAAAAAGATCATATACATCAGCACCAATGTACACTGGGGACATGCTAAGAGATCAGCTAGAGAATATATCATATCGTGAATTTCTATTTGCAAACAAGGATTTAAAGTCAAATAAGTGTATGGAACTTCCTAAATTCCCTGTGCACTGAAATCTAGATTTGTAGTGTTCCTTGTGCCTAGACCATTTCTTCTCCCTTTTTTGGTACCATACAAACCAGAAAACAGCAAACAACACCATTGACCATATAGCTTTACCTCTTTTCTTAGCCCTTAAGCTTCCATTGATTCAAAAAGACTTCTATAGAACCCAGTAAGCACCACTACAATATGAAATTCCCAATTAACTCAGACAATATGAAAGAAGTAACTTAGCAATGGAGAAAGATGTAATTTCCAGTTTCCACATTGCTAGCACAGAGAATGCAATCAGAATTGTCCAGATCCATCCCTCTTGTGAAGAGTCTCTCTATGATTAGGCATTTACCAAGAGTTGCCAACCAAGCAAAGGAAGCTACTTTTGATGATATATATATATATAGGCAGTGGACTCTAGAGCATGGAAATGTACAAGGGGAAGAGTAATTAAGCCTTCTAAAGAACGATGTTGCTGTAAAAGAATCTTAACGTTTAAGTTTTAAGTTTTTGCCTTTTGGGTCTTGTTGGAATGCTCCAACCTGTTGTACCCTGCTTAATTTTATTTAATGATTAATGAAATTATTTGCTGATAAACAAAAGAATCTTAAAGCAAGATCTTCTTATTCCTTTGCTATCCTGGATTGCAATATAAAGAGAGAGGTATATATCCATTACCCATTGTAAATAGGTATGGGAAGAGAGGAAGCAAACTAAGGAAATTGATGATCTAACATTTAAGTAAAATATGGCAGTAGATTTACAATTTGGGATTTTTCCGAGGATACAAGAAATTGGGACACCTGCATATGAAAATGCATAACAAAAGTTTGAGGACATTCACAAGAAAGTCACTCCCAAGTTTGGCATTGAAGACCATATATGTTGATTTCAGAAGGATGTTTTAGGTGGAACTCCACCTTTTGAGACATGACAGCAAAAGAAAGGTTTTAGAAATGATGTTGGTTCCACTTGTTTTATATCTCAAAATTTAAGGTGCAACAAGGAGTTGCAATTTTTCTAAAAATTGTCAAAACTCCATATATACTACTGATTCAAGCTGGAGCTCCTAAAAGCTTGACAGTAATGGTAGCAAAAAACGAGGAAAGCCCATGACAGTATGATTCACAAGAATTGAAGGGCAAGGAGGCTGTTACAAGATCTAAATAAAATAAGGAATGGCCAGTAGACTTTGTATTAGTGTTGCTTAGAAAATCAACAATTGAAATACCAATTCAAGTTTGTAGCTAATGGTGGGCATCTAAGTAAGAGATATGATACTCTTGATTATCAACATTAGATGTCAGAGAAATAATTTATAGATTATCTGAGCTCATAGGAAAACCAATTGGTGATGGCTCAGTTGGTAAGTTCTCTAGCTGGTTGCAGTAGAGACTTGGATCAAATCCCATTATCACCATGTTGGAGGGGGACCATGAAAAAAAAAAGAAAGAAAGAAAGAAAGAAAAGAAAAGAAAAAAGTTTTCAAGGGTAAACATATAGAGAATTAACAATGCCATCTTTGTGCTTACATCAGTAGATGGCAGTTGGAGCCAAACAAGAAATGCAAACTTCAGGTGGTAATACAATGGAACCCCAAAAATAAAAAAGAAAAAAAACAACAAAGTCTAAGGGATTTAAAATATCATAAATTATAGAGAATTAACAAACTTGAATCAAAAAGTTCAAGTTTAAACAAGTAACAAGAATAAGAAAGGTTGATTTAACAGCGATACCTTGTCAAACAGAAAGAAAAGGACAATAGTGGATACACACTCATCCAAATGTGCAATATCAAGTACTTTGCCCAAAGATAAGCCATGCGATTGCAAAATAAAAATTCAAAAAAAAAAAAGTCTAATCCAGAATTTTGCATACATTGAACCATATATTATAAAAAATATTCTTAACCAAAATATTTTTTGTCAAACAAAAATAGCAAAACATTTGAAAAAGGAATCAGAATGAAAAGTTATAAATTGCTCTTATAAAATTTAGTAATTTACATACAGTAATTTCCATGTATGGTGCTTATCCAGACAAACAATCCTCTAAAAGAAACTTGTTAAATCAAAGTAGAAAATATAAATTATTAATCTGGAATGAGGATATTTTTTATAGTTTAATAAGAACAAGTTACTAAAAAAACAAAAAACGAGGATCACTCACCCTTGTATCAAGACCTTCCAATCTGTTCCTCCAAATTTTGCCTCTATCACATACAAAGTAAAGCAAACAACTAAGAGCAGGTGCCCAAGACAGTCTCTTCCTTTTATTCTATCTGTTAAAACACAGAATCCATCACCATACAGACAGATAACCCTTATACCATCCCATTTCTATCTCTTATCTTCTCTATGAACCTTCTCTCTTTACTGACTCTTGAGTCTTGAAAATGTTGGGATTGCTTAAAAATCTTTCTCCAAGAAAAGAGGGTTGTAGTCCCACTTCCACTTTTTTCCCAATGGAGGATAATACTATACAAATGATTACGACAAAAAATTAATCAAATAAAAAAACAATTCATAAGATAATACCATTAGATGAGCCACTAGTTTCTACAACCATTAGACTCACTAAATGTACCTACAAGAAAGAAAACCAATACACTATAAATTCACCACTTAAAGTTGTTTTTAAACACTTGCAAACTTGTTTTTAAAGTTGCCATGTCAGCAAAAAAAAAAACAAAATATGTTCTCTAACATTGTTTTTGTATTCATAAGTGCAAACAAGATAGCTAGTTTTGTTTCCAAAAGCAAATGATGCTTTTGAAACCATCAACATTGGTTCCTAACATAAAAACAATTTTTCAATCTTTAAACATTTAAAAACAAAAAATATATACACAAATTAAGAACATGTTTCTATGATTTTAAGAGAGACAATCTATTTTCAAAGCAGATGGTTTTGATTTACTTTTGGAACTGGCAACAAAGAAAACAATTCATGTTGGATAATGCCCCCTTAGTCTAAAGGCATTTCCTTTATATCAAAAATAATATTAAATCTTTATTGTTTTACTTTTTTCAGCTTTACTAGAATTATTAACTTATCTATTCACAGGTAAGATTCAAATTGAAAGTGCATATATTTTTATTGGTGGGTCCACTGATGGAAGAAATCACTTCTGGGAAGAGGAAGATGAAGCCAAGGTGGTAAATATTTTCTCCTTTGATTTCTTTTTATAAAAGGGCGGGTCTTTGTAAATCAAGAATTAATAAGTTATCGGGGTTTTCTAGATGTTTATAGAATCAAATTTTATGGATACTAGATTGGAAATGTGGTCCCATGATCTGGTAGTACAAGCAGAATGTTTTTTCCCATTAGCATATTAAAATGGTTTAAACTCCTGGGCCTTAGGCTCTATGATAGGACTTCTTGGCATTGCATCTGCAAATACAAACCTTTAGTCCCAATTTTCCCATATTTTCCCCTATCAATTTAGTCAAGGCTAAATTTAACTAACTGAAAACCATTTAAAAATGGCATCCCATTTGAGCAAGTGTTACTCTAAGTTTTTAATGAGTGTAGTCTTAGCAACACTCTTATTGCATATTTTGGCATGGAACTAAGTTTTGAATTTACTCATTTTATTTTATATGGGATGTGATGTCTTCTTTATTTAATATTTAAAAAACTCTTCTATTTATGAATGTGTTTACATTCATTTGTTGTTAAATTGTTCCTTTTGCTCTGTTTGTTTGCAGAGTAAATCCACTGGTACAAATACATGGGAGTGCAAATTTTCGTTCACTTTTATTTTAGGGTTTACTTCCTCTGTGCAACAAACAACCAAAACAAAGCAAAACCTAAAAGAAAAGTAAACCAGAATTTGCTCTCAACTCATTTGCATTCCCTTTCACACCACTGCAAATGACCCAAACAAGTATTACTGTAGATGATACTTACTCTTTTATTTATGTGATTTTAGTCGTGTAATGTCACATATAAAGACATTCACATGGTATATTGGGCAAAACCTAGCATAAGAACTAGTCTTTGATCAATTAAGCATTTTTTGATGAATTTTGATAACCTAATCATCTTTCCAGACAGTTTTTCCTTTTCTATATTCTTACTCAAATTTATGCTAGTTTTGGGGCTCTAATTCCACTTTTTAGAATAGTGGGTCTAGTTGAGCCTAATGATGGATAATATACCTAATGAAATGAGAAAAGCAGCTTCTTTCACCCACCCAATCACATCACAACTTTTCATGCTAACCCTCTTGTACTCGAACAAGCAAAAATATAAGTGTAAATGTATAATCATGATTTACTCTCATGATAGTTTGCAAGTTTTCAGTTACTATCATAATATAAACCAATAATTATTAGTTAATACTTTTCCTTTCTAAGGATTTTGTTAAGAAATATGACATATTACATCAATTTATATTCTTGTTACTAGCATATTATAAAACTTGATATCATTGATACTATTTCATCCATATTATGAAATGAGTTTTTTCTTCTACATCATAAAATGTTAATGACTTAAAGAATAAAGGATCAGCCAAAACCAATAATTGTTTGCCATCTTGGATTCTCATCTTTATTTTAATGATCAATGCAAGCAGTCTATAAGTGTATTTTGTGGATCAAGGCAGAATTCTATGGTGAAAAGCTTTATTGTTAAATTTGATTAGCTAAGTAAGTTGGTATTTTATAAATAATATCAACCTTGTATGGTTTGTTAGTAAATTTCATGACAGTGCAGAGTGCAGACGTGGTATGATGCTTGCCTGTTTTGTCCATTAGTGTCAGATGTAATGGGTCCCAAATATTTGTAGTGGGTTGAAGTTAGTTGCTACTCTTTGCAAAGCCTACTAGAATTCAACATCCTTTTATTCTTATTATTAGAGATGTTTGCAAAATGCTCATGGGATTTGGATTCATTTTACCTTTTTTGTTACATATAAGGGATTCGTGAAAAACAAATCTCAAAGAGCAAAAAGCATATGTAATTTTAGTTCAATCACTTAGAATTCTACCTGGACAAGAACCATCAGCAATTGCAAATGAAAGATTTCTTATATGATCAACTACAACCCTCTAAGCCATATCAACCTTGTCTACGTCATCTGTGCCAACTTTCCCTGAGTACGGTCGAGCCCCTGTCTGAAAGAATGGTAGGATCCATCTAATGGACGCCATAAAGGTTGCAGAATGGGTGGGTGAATTTCAAAAAATTTCCTACCTTCTCCCAACTGGGAATCATATTCCCTAAGTTTAGAATACAATATTCAAGGATCCTACTTGAACCATAATCAAACCAGATCTGTACCAAAAGATAAATGGGAGGAATATACATGATCCGGAGAAGCAGTATCTCCCAAAGTTGGTGTTCACGCCCAAAGAATGCTCCAAGATCCGTTCCTGCTGAAGATGACACAGTTGTTGATGGAACAGAACCAACAGGGTGCATCCTACACACTGGATCCTTCACAAGAATCCTCTGGAAACACTAAACACTGAATCCTTTTAGTCTTTGTTGCAAGACTAATGTCAAGAACATATTTCTTGACTTTCTTTTTCTGCAAAGATCTAATCTTGCAAAAACCTAGGGACTGTGGGCAGGTGCAAGACTAGCCCATCAGGTATTATCCTCAATGATCTTACACTTAACCTCTCAGCCCTTAATGATCAAGAACTGCCCGACAAGAGAGGACCTCTCCCTCGGCTGCAAGGAACAGTGCCGCACTCTCCTCTCACATGGATCCCGGGAAATAAAACCATTTGCAAACAATTTGAAACCGTACATATATATATAAATATATTAATTTTGCAAAACAAAATTCCAACGATTGAAATCAACTGTCGACAGTTTGGTTTCCATCAGAGAGAGTGCATTCCCGATCATTACCCTTTGTCCGACAAAGTGGCTGATTCTGTCACTATGATCACCCACTCAGATGAATTCTCAAACTGCCCCAACATACCCAGGTTTTGATCCCCGCTAAGGATCTCACTGAATGGCATATCAAAGGCAGCCTGATCCAACACCTAGTGAAGTGTCATAATCGAGTCTAGGGGTCAGGTGTAACTTTCCAATTTTGCCCATCTATCTCCAAGGTCCAGGGCAATACTGGAAATCTGGTCCGGTTCAAGGATTCAAGTAATCCCATACTGCATGTGCCTCGGGTCTTACCCTGGTGGCTGAGACAGGCCATCCCAACACTTGGTGGCACACCAGTATCAGCCTTGGCAGGATAAATCTCCCCAGACTTATCCAACGGCTATGAACATTTAAAACTAACACGAGTCTCTATAAATGTCCAGTTTTAGGGTTTTACACAGAATTAAACCAAACAACATGAATCAAACATGCACTTTATTTATTTCCACTAAATAACAAAAGCACATCAAATCAGATTGAAGCTGAGGGCATACAAAAACTGTCTAACAGCTCCCACTTGCACTTAGGTCCAATCTGGTACAAGCCGGAGTCCCATACTTTCCACGTGTTTCTCAAACACCTTCTGTGTCAGTGGCTTAGTCAATGGGTCTGCCACATTATCCGCTAATGCTACCTCTTGCTATCATCCTCCCGTAGGTCCAGTGTTGTCATACAACAATGGAATGGGTGATGTGCTGAATTCCGAATTCATGAATGAACACCTTCATTCATAAGGCAGCATCACTTACGGCAATGCGCTCGGCTTGGGTTGCGGACTATTAATTTTCAACTTAGGACCCCTGTTTGCTGACACTTAGGAAACAACACACGATCCTATCGTAAAAAAATACCCAGATGTAGACTTTCTATCATCTGGATCCGATTGGAAATCGGCATCGGTATACCCTAGAACTTGCAGTGAACTACCATCGAATACCAGACAAAACTCTTTTGTCCTTCGAAGGTATTTGAGTATGTTCTTCACAGCAGTCCAATGCTCCTGCCCTGGGTTTGCCTGGAATCTGATTACCACACTCACCGCCTGAGCAATGTCCGGGCGAGTGCACAGCATGGCATACATGATGCTCCCTACGGCTGAGGCATAGGGAACGTCTCTCATGCTCTCAATCTCCTCAGAAGTCTTGGGAGACATCTTCTTGGAGAGAGTGACTCCGTGCTTGAAAGGAACGTTTCCTTTCTTGGAGTTCACCATGCTGTACCTCTTGACAATTTTGTCAATATAAGCAGCCTGGGATAATCCAATTATCCGCTTTGATCTATCTCTATAGAGTCGAAGACCCAGTATGTATGAAGTTTCTCCAAGATCTTTCATGGAGAACTGCTGTGATAGCCATACCTTGACCGAAGTCAACATTCCTACATCATTCACAATGAGTAGGATATCGTCCACGTACAACACCAAAAAGGTGATCTTATCCCCATTGGACTTCCTGTAAACACAGGGCTCATCCGGATTCTGCTCAAAGTCAAACATTTTGACTGCAGAATCAAAACGGATGTTCCAACTCCTAGAAGCATGCTTAAGTCCATATATGGATCTATTAAGTTTACATACCATGTGTTCCTGACCAGCAACAATGAAGCCTTGCGGCTGCTGCATGTAGATATCTTCACTAAGATCTCCATTCAGGAACGCGGTTTTGACATCCATTTGCCAAATCTCGTAGTCATGGTACGCTGCTACAGCTAGCAGGATCCTAATGGATTTAAGCATGGCCACGGGCGAAAAGGTTTCCTCATAGTTGATGCCTTCTTTCTGAGTATACCCTTTCGCCACCAAACGAGCTTTAAAGGTCTCAATCCTGCCATCGGGGCCCTTCTTCCTCTTGTAGATCCATTTGCAACCAATTGCTTTTACCTCGGAGGGCGGATCCACTAGAGTCCAGACTCCATTAGTCTCCATTGAGTCCATTTCAGCTCTCGTGGCTTCCACCCACTTCTGGGAGTCTATGTCTAACATAGCTTCCGCGTAAGTCACGGGATCCTCTTCACTAGTCAAGGTTTCCACCAGGTAACTATCCTAGTCATAACCATATCTGACTGGTGGTCTGGATACCCAGGTGGTTCTTCTAGGTTGGTCATTACCTGGAATTTGTGGGACATCTCCCACTGCTCCTGAGCTCTCCTCATCAAGAACTATTTCCTAACGATGGGTGTTCAGAATGTAATCGGATTCTAAGAATTGGGCGTTTCGACTGCAGAACACTTTCTGCTCACTCGGGTCATAGAATAGATAACCCACCGAATCCTTTGGGTAGCCTATAAACAGGCAACGCCTGGTTTTAGATTCCAACTTGTCCGCACTTGTTCTTTTAACGTGTGCAGGACAACCCCAAATCTTCAAGTGTCTTACACTTGGCTTCCTTCCGGTCCAAAGTTCATATGGAGTTTTCGGAACTGATTTGGTTGGAACCCGATTCAGCACGTAGATAGCAGTCTCTAATGCGTATCCCCAAAAGGATGTGGGTAATTGTGAGCGTACGAGAAGTGACCGGACCATGTCTAACAAGGTCCTATTCCTCCTCTCTGAAACACCGCTGAGTTGAGGTGTAGCAGGAGGAGCTAATTGTGACACTATCCCATTGGCCTTTAAGTAGTCACTGAATTCGTCAGAGAGATACTTGCCACCTCGATCTGATCGAAGGGCCTTAATTTCTCTCCCTAACTATTTCTCGATTTCCTGTCTGAACTCTTTGAACTTTTCAAATGATTCAGACTTATGTCTCATTAGGTACACGTAACCATATCGTGAAAAATCATCTGTAAAGGTGATGAAGTACACGTGTTGATTCCGTGTCCTAACACTCAGGGGACCACATACATCAGTATGTATTAGGTCAAGTGTGCCTTCAGATCTTTCAGGCTTACTGTCAAATGGCCGCTTAGACATCTTACCTTGAAGGCAAGGTTCACAAGTGGGAAGATTTTCTACGGTTAGAAAATCCAAAGGACCATCCTTTACCAGCCTTGTGATTCGGTCAATACCGATATGGCCAAGTCGGTAATGCCAGAGGCACGTGGGACTTATTGTATCACGATTCCTTTTCTTGGGATTTTCGACCGACGTAGTTTCGGTTAAGTTAGTTTCCAGAGAAGGATGTAGAACATAGAGACCATTCTCTAGTTCCCCGCATGCGATGAATTTATTATTCCGTTTAACAGTAATCATATTACTAGAATAAACAGTATATCCATCAGCACACAGTTTTGAAACAGAAATTAAATTTCTTCTCAAGTTCTATACATAAAGACAATCTTTAAGTACAAGTATTCCTTCTTTAAAAACTAATTCTACGGTTCCTATTGCCGCTGCTGCAACACTTGCAGTTGTTCCCAAGAATAGTGTCACTTCACCTTCACTCAACCTTCTGCTAACTTTGAACCCCTGCAGTGAGTTACACGCATGAGTTGAAGCCCCGAAGTCAACACACCAGGACACAGAAGTAACTAACATGTTAGTTTCTATGACACAAGTTTCGATGTTACCTTTCTTAGATTCCAGGTAGGCAGGACAATTCCTCTTCCAATGGCCGGTCTGCTTGCAGAAGTGACAGACATCAGATGCCTTGTTCTTCTTCTGCTTCTTAGTTTTGGTAGTTTTCTTCTGGGGCTTCTTTGCCTTTTTCTTTTTCTTGCCCGATTTGTTAGTTTCAGCAAGCATAACCACAGGCTCATCCTTCTTTAGTAGATCCTTGGCTCTCTGCAACATATTGCTGAGTTCCTGGACGCTGACATTCAGCTTATTTATATTGTAGTTCATTGTGAACGCATTTAAGGAAGAGGGCAAAGAATTGAGGATGGCATCCACTTGCGTGCCAAGATCTAGCCCAGATCCAAGAGCTTCAAGTTTGTTAATGTATCCCATCATCCGAAGACAATGGTCATGAACTTTTTGCCCTTTGGTCATCTGCGCGGTCATGAACAATTTCAGGACCTTCTGCCGAGTAGAACGGTTCTGCTCTTCCCCTTGAACTTAGAGATATTCTCATCTATCTTGATGCTCAAGAGACATGCGGGTTCTCTTCCTGGGGGAAGACGGGCATATTACCTTTCTCCTCGCCATGGTTTTAAGCTTCTGCACGATCTTCCTAATAAGGTCCCGGCATGGAAGTGGGACTACTTCGGCGTGCGATGTGCACAAGGATGGCCCTTCAGACCGGGTGGGGTGAGGCCGCTCCTGATTTAGGCGTTACTCTCGATAAAGAGACGGTGAAGGGCCTCCGGCAATGGGCACGACAAGGTTTAAAGTGCCATCACTACTTAACGGAGGCCAAGCTTATTGCGGCTGGCCTGAGTTCGGGTAGGTTTCTAGCTATGCGGTTTCTTGCTTGCTTTGTTCTTTTCATTTTTTCTGATGTTGAACTCGTTTCTACAAGTGTGATGGACGCGGAGAGAACTCGTGGGGGGCGTCTGTTCCAAGGTATGAAGAGGAGGAAGCGGGTCACCAAGCGAACTCGTATTGAGCTGCCCTTGGATGAGGAGCCCCATGTTCCAGACCACACGCCGGAGGATCTGCCCAGGGAGCCCGAGGTGACCACCGATGCACGAAACTGCCGGGGCGCCTTATGCTGAGACCACTCATACGGGCGCTCCTGCATACTCAAGTGCTCCTGCTCACTCTGGGTCCGCTCATACGCGGGCTGGGCCCTCGGGCTCGGGAGCTCAAGGGGAGTTCAGGAGCATGTTGACGCCGAACTACGCTATTCAGAAGAGTAGGGAGGCTACTTTCCCTGAGGAGATCGCGGTGTGGACCGATCTTCCCTTGAATCAGGTTGTCTGCCGTGCCGTAACACATGCCATGGTGGTAAGTTAGATTTCGTCTGCCTTTTTCATTTTCTGTCGCTTCTGCTGTTATTGCTCACTTGTTTCTTTTGGTAGGTGAATTCTTCAATTCATGCCTTAGCGGCCCAAGTGGAGAGGAGCTCACGACAGGCGCGAGCTGCTGAGGCTGCCGCTCATGCTGCTGAAGAAGCTTTCCATGCTACAGAGGCAAATACCCGGACTGCTGAAGCGGCCGCTTATGCTACCGAAGAGGCTTCTCGCGTCGCGATGGCCAGGCAGGCAAGGTCTTAGCGTGACGCCGAGGCCATGGGGATAGTTGTCAAGCATATGGTGGACTTGAAGTTGGATTTGCAGCATCAAGTCGAATATCTTCAGGAGGACATCAGGGAAAGAACACAAATTTTTTTCCAAGGCATTGAAGACGCCAAGAAGAAGGTAGTTGAGGACTACATTGCCTCTCCGCGTTTTGACGATCTGATGGTGGATTCTTACAGGAGGGGGTTCAAATTGAGCAGGTGGATGATCCGGAATACGTACCCCGACCTCGATGTTAGTGCCATATCCACTTTGCGTATAACTCAGGAGATGGCCAATGTTGCCGATGGCGAGCCAGACTCTGAAGGAGAGGCAGGGCCTTCGGGTGTTGTTGAAGTGCCTTTTGATGGCGAAGATGTAGCTCCGGGCATGTAACTTTTTTTTTTTGTAAGTCCTTTCTGATGGCCAATGTACTCCTGTTTCTTGCAACGGAATAGATAGTCTTTTTGCCCAAGTGTTCTTTTTCCCCGAACTGATTCTTTGTCGATGCCACTTTGTCCGGGTTATTATACTTCCGTGACCTGTTCTGCCGCGAAGGTTTTTTTTGCAGCAAACTGATTTTTTGCCGAGCTGATAATATGCTCGACTTCTTTGCTTGTTTACGCCGAGGTTCCTCTTGGCTTGCATCGTGACCCATAGGACCTAATTTCGTCCACTTTGCTTGGTGGTTTATAGGTAGTACCGCCTTAAGTTCACGATGTTCAACGCTCGAGGTACTTGTTTGCCTTCTAAGTTTCGAGTTCGCATGCCCCCCCGAGCGCTCTTTTTACTTTATAGGGCCCTTCCCAGTTTGGTCCAAGTTTTCCCACGCCGGGTTCGGGCACCATAATCTTACGAAGGACCAGGTCACCTACTCGGAAGCTTCATTGCTTTACTCTGGTATTGTAGTAGCGAGCTACCTGCTGCTGGTATGCCGCTGTTCGGATGTGCGCGAGGTCCCTTACCTCGTCCAATAGGTCAAGGTTGGTACGTAACTCATCTCCGTTCGTCCGATCGACGTATGTTTCTAGTTGCAATGTTGGTACTTCGATTTCCGTCGGGATCACTGCTTCAGTGCCGTAGGTGAGGTTGAAGGGGGTTTCTCCTGTGGCAGTTTTTTCTGTAGTTCAGTGAGCCCATAAGACACTTGGTAGCTCTTCAGCCCACAATCCCTTAGCTCGATCCAGACGTGCTTTCAATCCGCGCAGGATGGCTCTGTTCATTACTTCCGTCTGACCGTTTGCCTGCGGGTGCGCGACTGATGTGAAGTTTTGCCGAATCCCCATATTTTGGCACCACTCTTGGAACTTGATATCCTTGAACTGCTTACCGTTGTTGGAGATTAGTACCCGAGGTAACCCGAAGCGACATACTATGTTTTGAGCCGTAACAGTTGCCAGAGGTTCGACTTCTATCCACTTCATAAAGTAATCTACTGCAACAACTAGGAATTTTCTTCCACCTGTTGCTGGTGGGAATGGCCCCAGGAGGTCGATGCCCCATTGTGAAAAGGGCCACGGGCTGGCGAGGTATTTGAGGTCGGAGGCAGGTTGATGGTGGATATTGGCGTGCTTCTGACACTTGTCGCATTTTCTGACGAGCTCGACAACTTTTGCCTTCATTGTTGGCCAGTAGTGTCCTTGTCGAAGTGCTTTTTGGGCGAGTGCTTTGCCCCCCAAGTATCCGCCGCACAGGCCTTCATGAGTGTCGCAGAGTACGAACTCGGCTTTGGCAGGTCGCTGGCAACGCAAGTAGGGGAGCATGTAGGACCGTCGGTATAACCGTTCATCTATTATGACGTATTTGGCTGCCTGGAGTTGCACCCTCTTGGCCGCATTGCGTTCTGCAGGGAGGGTTTCATCTATCAAGAAGCTAACGAGTGGGTCGATCTAGGTCGGCTCTGCTTCCAAGACGGGAGCGACCTCCTCTATCCCCCCAAGAATACTAGGCCGAGGTAAGTCCTCTATGTAAACAATTCTCATGTTGTTGTGACTTGTGCTGGCTAACCGGGACAGAGTGTCGGCCTCAGTGTTCTCTGACTTCGGGATTTTCCTGATGAAGTGTGACTAGAAGTTGAGCAGGGCTTCTTTTACTTTGGCCAAATATGCGATCATGGGGAGCTCGCGTGCTTCATACTTGCCTATAACTTGGTTGACCATGAGCTGGGAATCGCTGTAGATGACCAAGTGTTTTGCCTTTACCTTTCGCGCTAGGTCCAGCCCAGCTATCAATGCTTCGTACTCTGCCTCGTTGTTGGATGCCGCGAACTCAAAGCGTAGTGCGTATTCCAATTTTGTGCCGCCCGGGCCGCATAAGACTATTCCAGCTCCGCTGCCTTGCCGGTTCGAGGAACCATCCATGTGAAGGATCCAGGGCTCCTCATCCCAGTTCGCGTTTTGCCTGACCAGGAGAGATGCCACACTAGCTGCTACTTCATGGGGTTCGGACTCTATTGGCTCGGGAGCTCTAGGTTCGCCCGAACTGGGGACCTCGGGCTCGACCTGTGGGGCTTTGTGGCTGAAAGTGCACTCGGCGATAAAATCTGCCAAAGCTTGGGCCTTAATAGCGGTTCTTGGTCTGTACTGGAGGTCGTACTCGTTGAGCTCGATGGCCCATTTCGTCAGTCGACCAGAAACCTCGGGTTTGAGTAAAACTTGTCTCAGAGGTTTGTCAGTCAGGACGATGACGGTGTGAGCCTGGAAGTATGGGCAGAGTTTCCGAGCTGCTGTCACTAGGGCGTATGCTAGTTTTTCTATCTGCGGGTACCTTGTCTCTGCTCCCTGCAAAATTTTACTAGCATAATAGATGGGTCACTGGACCCGGTCTGTTTCTTTTATTAGTACCGAACTGACCACCTCGTCACTTGCCGAGAGGTACAGTTCTAAGACCTCGCCCACCTCGGGCCGGGCTAAGGTTGGCACACTAGCGAGGTAACCTTTTAGCTTGTCAAACGCGAGCTGGCAATCCTGGGTCCACTCAAACCCTTTGCCTTTGATTGCCTTGAAGAAGGGTAGGCAGTGGTCTGCTGATTTGGACATGAAGCGACTTAGAGCGGCTATACGGCCGTTTCGCCTTTGAACCTCTTTTACTTTCCGAGGTGGTCTCATATCTAGAATGGATTTTATTTTGTTCGGGTTGGCCTCAATACCGCGCCGATTGACAATGTACCATAGGAATTTGCCTGAGGTGACGCCGAAGACACATTTGTTGGGGTTCAATTTCATGCTAAACTGACGCAAGATTTGGAAGACAGAATCTAAGTCTTGTATTAATTCTTGTGAAAACTGAGTCTTGACGACCATGTCGTCTACATAGCACTCTATCTTCATGCCAATTAGGGGCCGAAATAGCCTATTTACAAGTCTTTGGAAAGTCGCTCCGGCATTTTTTAGTCCGAAGGGCATGACCTTGTAGCAATATAGGCCGAACTCGGTTATGAAGCTGGTTTTTTCCTCATCGGATGGGTCCATCCTGATTTGGTTGTAGCCCGAGTAGGCATCCAGGAAGCTTAGCAACTCATTTCCCGAGGTCGCGTCCACTACGCAGTCAATTCTGGGGAGGGGAAGCAATCTTTCGGGCAAGCTCAGTTCAGGTTAGTGTAGTCGACACACATGCGCCACTTGCCGTTTGCCTTTTTTACCAACACCGGGTTGGCCACCCAGCTCGGGTAATGGACTTCCCTTATGAAGTTTGTTGCGAGGAGCTTCTTGACCTCCTCGTCGACCGCCCTCCAACGTTCTAGGGCTAAGTTGTGTTTCTTCTGTCTAATGGGTCTGACTACAGGGTCAGTATTAAGTTTGTGAGTCATCAGGTCGGGGCTAATGTCGGGCATGTCGGCCGCAGACCAGGCAAAAATATCTAAATTTTGAAGTAAAAAACTCACCAGTTCGGTTTGTAGGGGTTCCTTGACGAAAGCTCCGATCTGAAGTGTGCGAACTGGGTCCGTAGCCGAAGTCGGGATTGCGATCGTTTCCTCCGTGGGCGAAGCTCGTTCCTCACCTTGCTCCGCAGGCTGCTCCAGTTCGAGGTCGTTGGCTGCCTTAGTTTTTCCCTTCAGGGCGGCAACATAACACTTGCGAGACTCAAGCTGGTCACCCCGCGCTACCCCCACACCGAAGTCCGTAGGGAACTTCATGGCCAAATAGTAGGTGGAGACCGCCGTCCGTAGGATATGCGTGATCGGCCGCCCTATTATGGCATTGTATGGGGAGGGGGTCGCGACTACCAGGAAATCATGGTTGAGTTTGACTGCACAAGGCCATGTGCCGACTTCCACATGTACTATTATTTTTTCGAGGGCCTGACTTCCTCTCCGCTGAAACCCACCAGGGGATTGTTCGCGGGCTTCAGCTCGCTCCTCTGTAACTACAGCTGGTCAAATGCTGATTTAAAGAGGATGTCCGCTGAGCTGCCCGAATCTACGAGTACGCGTCTGACCTCGAAGTCGCTGATCCTTAGTTTAATGACAAGCGCGTCATCATGGGGGTAGCGGACCCCTCGCGCATCGTCCTCCGTGAAGAAGATTGGTTCTTCGGTCTTTGGCCTCTTTGGGGGGTTCCATTCTTCGAGGGTCGCTTCGCGAACTGAAGTCCACGCTGCTGCCGAGGTACACCCCGCTACCACCGAACCTCCCACAATTACATGGATGGTTCCCCGAACTGGCCTCTCTTCCGGAGGCTGTCGCTGCAACGGTTCGACAGGTCTGTTGCTAGACTCGGGGGTATCCTTTTCGTGCTCCCCTTGCCGACCTGCCTTATTGTTATTATTGTTGTGTTGTACAAAGTTTCTCAAGTATCCGCGATGGATGAGCCCCTCTATCTCATCCCAGAGGTTATTACACTGCTCGGTACTATGACCATGGTCTCTATGGAAACTACAATACAAATTCTTATTTCTCTCGTTCGGATTTCCTTTTAGGCGAGGTGGCCACTTCATGTACGGGGCATCTTTGATCGTCATTAAGATCTCGGTCCGCCTTGTGTTTAATGGCGTGTAGTCCATCCGAACTGCTAGGGGAGCCTGGAATGACTGGTTCGGCTTCGGCTCCCGGGCCAGGTTTTTTCTGTCGACCGGGTTGGAGAGCTCGCCTTCTCTCTTACTTTTCTCGTTCCCACCTTCGGTTCGTTGGTTGATTTCTTCCTCTGTCCTCATGAACTTATCCGCGAGCTTGAGGAATTCGGCCACGGTTGTGGGCTGGTTAGCCACCATGTGCCATTTGAATTCTTTGTGCGTTACCCCTCTTTTGGCCGCCACGAGCTGCACTGCGGGGTCCAACCGCGGTATCTGCAAGCATGCTTCGTTGAATCGTTTGATGTAGCCCCGGATGGATTCTCCTTCTCTTTGGACTACTTCGAAGATGCTTTCCTCTGTTCTGGGGCACCGTTGGCTGGTGACAAAGTGTGCGGTGAAGACCTGCACGAACTGGGCCCAGCACAACATGAACTGGACCCATCACATCAGTGCCCAGCCACCTCTCCGGCGCACAACTGCCTCTCATTATGGTCGTCCCCCTTTAGCACGTAAGAGGCACCTCCCATGGACCGGTCAGAGCCAGCCGAGTGACCTGGCCATGCGACTTGAGGTCATGATCCAGTGCTACTGACCTTGGTGGAGCCATCTCATCAGGTAACTCCTAGCCTTGCAACACACAAAGGCTTGTCATGGCCTACCTTGGCTTGGACGTCGCACGGGTTTCTTCCACTGTAGAACTACCCCCGTGACAGTTGGTATCAGAGCGAGCTAGAAATTGTTGCCGCAGTTGTCTCAGCAGATTAGCCCAGAGCCAGTTGAAGCGATCATCTCGACAAGCAGCACATCATGGGGTGCGGTCCCAAGGCACTTTCACTCGGGTTCAAGCAAGCGGTGCATATCAGGCATGGCAAGAGGCCATTCATCATGTCCCCATTCCAATGACCCCAAAAACAGTGCCCTTGTGGGGGAAGCCACATTAGATGTTGTGCTCATGCAAGGGCAGACGTATGAGCCTTTTCCAAGGCATATTGTGGCAATTTTAGTGGGGGAGTGCCATGTTTCCTCACAGACTTCAGTTGCTGTTCATTTTGGTGAGGTGTTGGGCAGTGCGCCTACATATTGTTTTCATGATAGATGAGCCATTGTTCCATAGCTTTGTCTGAGGCATTACTAAGGCAGCGACAACAGTCCAAAATTGGTTGGTGTCGACGGTTGGTCAAGGAATATCATTGTAGTGGCAGTTTTTCATCAAATGGGTCCTTGATTAAAGCCACAACATTGGAATGTTACACTGGCCATTGGAGCATGGAGGCACCACACCGGCAATGCATCGGAGGACATGCTTAGTTTATCAACAAGGCAGAACACTTGCAGCAATAACCGCTCATCAGAAGGCAAGTGCATGTTCAGTAACATCATTGGTAAAAGTTGCCACCACTCGCACACATTATGGTCAGATCTCCTTGAGGTAGCATCACATTGGGGCCCCCTTGGAGCGAAGAGGTAGCCCCAACCAGCGAGGTGAAGTGTAGTTTCGAGGGCCAAGAGAGCATAAGCCATGGACTAGGTTTGAGTAACCTGCACATGGCGAGGTGAAATCTGCAGGCCAGCATGGTGAAAGGGTACCCATGACACATCGCCAACAGTAGGAGTAGACCTATCACATCGTGTTCGGTAGCACCATCGAAAAGCTACCAAGAAGATGGTCGAGCCTTGAAGTAAGATGATACATGGGGCAGACCGCCATGAAGCACACATCCAATTTCTTTGAGGGCCCTTCTTTCACACAATTCAACGGCATAGCCATTGCGCGGTTTGAGTAACCTCAACACAGGGGGTGAAGTCCAGGCAGGCCGACATGGTGAAATGTTTTGTCCCCATAAATGGACACCAATATAGACAAGACCCGGGTTGGCCAGGCGAGCCCTGGAACTGGCAGAGAAGTGGATGGCACAAGACATGACAATGTATTGAGTGGGAGAGCCTGTTACGGTTTGACACAGGCTTAGCCTTGCCTACACTTGGTAGGCTTACGTTAAGGGACATAACCGTCATTTTCTCCTATAAGATTTTTGGGAGAATTGATGTCATCTTCAGGCAGACCACCAAAAGCTTAACGTGCTCTTTGAGGAAGGGTGGTCGACCTCCTTGGGTGCCTAACCTTGGCACTCCTAGACCAACTTCCCTTGCGGGGCAGCCCTGGTTAATGGCTAGCATGGCTATTAGGGTTCCTCATGGGTGTATACTTGCTCATGGGGACAGTGCGTGGACCGGAACCACAACCAACACTCAAGGGAGGCTTGGCATGTGGACCTGGCTCAAGCATGACCCTTCACCACGCTAGCCTCTTGCCTAAGCTGAGTGAGCTACCGCGTTGCCTCTAGCACACGAGTGTGTTCCGGCCCAAGCGGTTGCCTCTCAACATGGCATGCAGGTGCTCCTCATCATCGACATACAGGAGACCCATCACATCGGTGCCCATCCACCTCTTTGGCGCACAGTCACCTCTCATTATGGTCGTCCCCCTTTAGCACATAAGAGGTGCCTCCCATTGACTGATCAGAGCCAGCCGAGTGCCCCGGCCATGCGACTTGAGATCATGATCTAGTGCTATTGACTTTGGTGGAGCTATCTCATCGGGCAACTCCTAGCCTTGTAGCACACAAAGGATTGTCCTGGCCTACCTTGGCCTGGATGCCGCATGGGTTTCTTTCGCTGTAGAACTAACCCCGTGACACTTTGCCTTGGGTACCTTTATTTTGAGAGCATGACTTTGAGAGTTGTAGGTAACAAGAGTTATCATATTAGAATCTTTTCTGTATAAGAGGTAGAATGGGGATTTTGGGTTTGAAATTTGTCTAAAGGTTGACTGAAGGTCTTAAAAAGTGAATGATATTGTTTGGTGGTCTTGGGAGAAGTGTGGCGATGAAGATCTATGCTTTTGATTAGGAAATGTAGAAAGGGAATGGTGAAGTTTTGGCGTCTTATAAGAAGTGCTATGATGAACATTTATGATTTTGTTAGTTGCACTTGACAATAATAATTAAATCAAAATCTTTTGTATATATAAAGTGTAAAATAGATATTTTTAGGTCTGAAATTAGATGGTTGTGTGATTGAGAGTTGTGAAAAGGTGATGGAAAGGTTTCAGGATTTTAATGGTTGGGCTACCTTGAGGAATTTCTAGTCTAGGGGTTTCTATCATTAAGGGTAACATAAATGGAATCTTTATTTGATAAAGGGTGAAATGATAGTAAGATGGGGGTGAAACCTAGCAAATGGTGATCTAAGGGTGCTTGGAGTCTATCTATTAATAAAGTTTGATTGGTCTCTAATTATGATTAGAGTCTAGGTCTTAGATTTGATGGTTTTGGCCATTGAAAAAGGGTCAAAATAAAATCTAGGCTTGATAATTGATGAAGTGATGGTAAGGAGATACAAAACTTGGTAGATGTAGATCTATGAGTGTTTAGGGTCCAAGGAATGAGATGGATCTTCAATCAAATAGTTAGGATAGGAGATCTAACAATTCAATGTATTTAAGGTTAAGTTGATCAGCCAACCGTAGATCTTAGATTGGAATCTTGGTCATTTCAAGGGGTAAATGAAGGAATTTCTAAGTGAAAGTTGGTAGGGTAACAAATAATTGGGTTAAGGGACTAGTGGAAGGGTTTGATTGTGTTGACGATGTGTAGATCATAGATTTTAGGTTTGTGAAGTGTCATAAAGTCATATTCATTGAAATGGAATCTATGGTGGATGGATAATGAAATTTCAAAATTTAAGGATGAAATTTGGTGTGATTGGGTACTTAAGGGTCTTGTTTCATATGATGAAGCGTGGTTGTGTAGAAAATGTGGTGATAGGCAGATTAGGACCGGTGGAAGGGAATCTTGTAGACTTAATAGTAGATTTGGAGGTTTTGAGTTAGGATTTGGTTTCCACAAGTTTTGATATGTTTTGGAGAGGGTGACAAGGTCTTGATAACTATCTTACATCAATAATTTATGGAAATAAATAAAAGGATATATATAATTATTAAGAATATGAAGCTTCAAAAAAAATTTAAAAGACTTAGAAGCTAAGTCTAATGAATTGAAGGGAGAAAATGATATTCTTAGTTTGTTAATTTCATCTAAATCTACTAAAATTAACTAATTAAGAAATGAGAATGATATAGTCAATTTAGAAAGACCCTAGGACAATCCTCAAGTTAGAGTCAAAATAGTTAATAAAACTTCAAAGTTTAAGGGTAATCTTGAAAGAATCAAAAGGTCTTCCCAACACTTTAAGAATTCAAATTATTTTGATGGAAGAGAGAGACTAAAACATGATAGAAGAAGGGTAAGTTATTCTTACCATCAATAGAACAAGTTTCACCAAAACTAATTTTGTAAAAGTACCAATAGAATAAGGCATACATGTTATTATTGTTGTAAATTGGATCATACTTTTCATCATTGTTATTTCAAGAGGAATCTTGATGACCCAATAGTAAAATGGGTTCCAAAACAAGGACCCAAGTTGTACGAATCAATAGGCTTTGTAAGTCATCATCACAATAGACAAGAATATCAACTCATGTTTGCATTGAACCAGACCAAATTTGAAACCAAACAATGAGGGAGATTTATACTTGATATGGATACCATAAACGCAGATCCCAAGGTGGAAGTTCATGCCCAAATCAGTCCTAAAACTAGTTTCACTAAAAGCCCAGGTCATGATAGGGTTTCTTGGAAGACAAAAGAGAAAAAGAGAAAACAAGAGAGAGTGGTCTTCTAATTTGGTTTGCCCTCTTCTTCTTTTTATTTCCTTATAGAGCACTCTTCTAATCAAATTGGGAGATTATCCAAATCTAATTTGGTTGGCACCTTGCTTGTTAGCTTGACACATTATGAGTACAAATGTTCTATATATATAACTCCTCTAGTGTAAAGGTGAGCTGAATAAAATTATTTTTTTTCGCAATAGTGGGCCTCATAGTTTTATTTTATTTTATTTTTGTATTAATGGACCTAATCAATCATTATAGAGATAACAAGTTAACCAGATCTAGCCAAACAAATTATGCAACTATATATACATTAATCAGATCTAGCTAACAAGTTAGCCCATTGAATAATCTTTTAACATGTCACCAAGACCAAGGTGTCCCGGTTGGATTTTTCTCTGCTAGGGAATTAGAAAATGGGACTTCATTACCAAACAAATTTGCTTGCAAGAAGCTTGGACAGGTTCCAACAACCTGTTTAATTTAATTAGCAACCTTTTCTCAACTTGCTCATGATCAAATCATTGACAAGTCGCTATATGGAGTGGTATTTGGGTTTCTAACCCAAATAATGTAGAAAATTTGATCACTCCCACTATATTTCATAGTCCATGAATCCAACAACATGTTTGTTTCTGGTTGCTAATTACTCAGACACCTACAAATATGAGATCATCTTAACACATTGTTTTCCTAACAACCAGTTTTTATCTAGTTGCTAATAACTCATACGCTTGTCCATATGAGATCATCTTAACACCCTTTTCCTATAATAAAAAAAATAGTCATCTAACAACCAGTTTTTCCTATTTTTAACTAGCTACTTTTATTTTGTTTATCAACCACCTTCTAAAAATCATACATGTTAATAAATGGTACACAAGCAATAGATAAATTGGCAAACCATTGTTAGTTCATGTAGGTACCTGATATGAATACAAAGAAACATCTATCCCTCTACTAGTTAATATATGAATTAGTGCATGACCTGTATATGATGTATAAATGAAAAAAAGAAGCATCCATCTTTCTAATAAGATTTATCTACTTATAATTCTATTTCTTGAGTTGTGCTATAGCAAGGACCATCTATTAAAATCTTGTGTGTTGTTGCACTTATTTTCATTTCATTTTCTTAAATATTGCTTTCACTAAGATGGTAACATAATTTGTTTTAAGATCGCACCATCTTCAACTAATTTTGCAACCCGATTTGTGACAAATGATTTTTAGTGACCTATGTCTCCCATTGAGAGTGTAGAGATGCCTGCCAATTTGAGTATTCCTTGGGTCATTATTGGCTAACCATCAACCATGATGTTAGCTTGGGTATCAACAGCTTTAAGGTTTGGTGTAGATGCTCCCAACACTAACATGGCCCATCTGAAAAACTCAAAATCAAATGAATGATGAATCAATGCCTTTGTAAACAGGAGCCATCATCTGTTATTTATTTATTTATTTAATTTGAATACATGACATATCATGGATGCATTTAATTTGATAATAAGAACTATATAGTCTACAATCTGAATTGACTTTCAACCATGCATGAGTACTAAGAAGGAAAACAATAAAGAGATGAATGGTAATTGAAGATTGGAAGAAGAGAAAGAGGAATTAGGTTGTTCTGGCCTTTGGTAGAGTTAGGGGTTTCTGACATTTAAAAATTGTTACCATCATCAATAAGTTGTCCAATATATATTAAATTAGTACTTACCTTAGGTACAAAAAAGTCTTAGGAAGGAAGACAAGAGCGGACCAACAAGTAGACAAAACCAGATTATCATTGTTAGACAATGTATGACCTTAGCTTCAATCAAATTGATGCATATAAACATCTATGAATGAATAACATAAGTACATTATTGTTTTATGCTGACAATGGTATGTTTTTGTGAATTACTTTTTAAGTTGGAAACCTATGATACTCAAGTTAGTTTAGAATCTTCTTGGCTAGTGGATAGAATTTGGGAGTTTAACCTAACAAGGCTGACTTGGTGGAGCAGTTTGTCTTAGCTGGTAGGGTTAGATCCCAAGCATAGTTAGTAAGAGTTTGGGTGAAACATTAAATCTGAACTAATTTCTAGATATGTCATGGACCTTGGAGATAGATGGGCAAAATTGAAAAGTTACACTTAACCCCAAGACTTGATTATGTTAATGCAAGAGGTCTTAGATTGAATTGCTTTTGATATGCCTACTAGTGAGATCCATCAAGGGTTAAATACCTATGCATGTTGGAGAGTTTTAGAAAACTACCTGAGTCGGTGATCATAGTGATAGGCTTGGCCCTTTATTAGACAAAGTAAATGTTAGAGTCTACACTCTCTCTAATAGAAATTTAAATTATTGATAGTGGATTTCAACTATATTTGAAATGTGATTTACAAAATTTATTTATATATATCATATTATTAATTTCAAAAAAAAGATCTACAAAAGGTTTTAATCTAGGGGTCCATCTGAGAAAAGAATGTGATACTACATTTTGTAATCAAGGAAGATGTCCTTTCTTGTGATTAGTGTTTTGATGATTATAGGGATAAAATGCCTGATAGGCTTAATCTCACATGAGTTCATCACCCTTGGGCTTCATAGGGTGGTTGAACCCAAGGGTTATTTATGCATAAATATTGGGCCAAAACTGAGTCCAATGTGTTTGGCTCAAGGGGTTCGTTAACATTGTATGGTGAACTCAGCCTATCTCTTTTTAGAGAGGGGATGAAACCATGTGGGGTTGTATGAGACCTTTGCGGGTCCCATGCCATGCAATGGTTAGGCTTATGTGGCCTTGCAATGCCTAAGTTAGTGATTAATTAAAGAAAATGGGCCTTAGGCCCATTACTAATGTGATTAGTTAAGCGATCACATAATAACTTAAATTTGCATGTGGTTTGGTTCGAAAATGAGTATGGATCTAGGTATGGAGCACACATTCTCTTAAGAAGATAATGCTTATCTAATTAAAGATAAATCTTGATACAAATCTGATTTGGATTAGCTCCTAATAGGATTAGGAGAGTGCTATATATAGGGGACTAAGAGGGGAGAGATGATTCATTCTTCCTCTCCAGCTTCTTCCTCTCTTCTCTTCCCCCTTCGCACCCAAAAAACCCAATCTAGTTCAATCTAGCTGTGGTGGGGTCTGGTATTCATCAGTTATTTGTTGTGTTTTGGGGAAAAATAGTAGACATACTCAAGCTTAAACTGTTGTAACGAATCCAAGCTACATTGGAGATCGGTTTTGTAGAAAAGGCATTTCTAAATCGACTTTAGTCTTGCGACTGCGCCATCTTCAGTTAAGGGCCAATTTGGTTCTGACATTGGGCATGAACTACCACTCTAGGAGCTAGTTTTGATGACTCTATATTCGGTACGATAAACATTTAAATTTGGGTTTCAAATATGGTTTGATTTAGTGTAAGATTGATGTAGAAATTTTGATTTCAAATTACTAGGAAATTGGTTTCCTGGGTTGGGTTAGAAATTTTTTATAATTCAGCTAGCCACCAGATCTGGTTCGACCATGTAAAATATGGTTTCTAACCTAACCAACAATCACAACCATAAATGAGAAGAGTTTCACCATTAGTAGTAACAATGTGATTATTTGAGGTGCAAGGCTTAGGATATTGACCAAAGGAAGTTCTTGCTTTTGTCATGTGAGTTGGGGCTCCAAAATCAATAATCCACATATGAGAAGGAGATAAGCATAAGTAGATTCACCAACTAGAGTAATAGCAGAAAAAATAGAGGAAATAACCAAAGACATGAGTTGGCAAATCTTATCTTCAGTTAGAGAATCCTAAAAATCAATCTTAGGAGCTAAGTAACAATACGATTATCTGAGGTGTAAGTAACAATGTGATTATATTGACCAAAGGAAGCTCTTGCTTTTGTCATGTGAGTTGGGTCTCCAAAATCAAATAATCCACATATGAGGAGATAAGCATAAGTAAGTAGATTCACCGGCCAGAGTAATAGTAGAGAAAAATAGAGGAAATAGCCAAAGACACGAGTTGGCGAATCTTATCCTTAGTTAGAGAATCCTAAAAATCTGTCTTGGGAGCTGAAGTAGAGGTTAGCCGAGGCTGGACATTTGACAATAATTTGTCCTTGTTTCTTGTAATAGGTGCAAAGATTCCTTTTAATTTCTTGTAATGAGATGCAACATGCCCAAAATCTTTGCACTCATAACATTGTATCTTCAAGAAGCCCTACCCCTTTTATTTGGTAACGAGAAACTACATCTATGCTATGTTCTTCCTTGTCATCAAGAGAGGATTTAGTAAGAAGTTGAATTTCCTTTCTTAATCACTCATTAAGAATCGCATCTATGTTTGGTATAGTTCCCCTCCTGGGTATGTTTGACCTTACTATCTCATAATCAAGTGGGAAATGCATCAGGAAGTGTGTTACTTTCCTCTTGTCAAAGTGATTCTTTATTGTTTTCACACAACAATTATAAGATAGCTCCCCTGAATGAACCAACTCATATTTAGTCCAAAGATTTATAGAGCTAGCTTGATATTCTTGTATATTCTTTTCTCACCCTAACAATAAGAAAATATGTCCACATCAATTTGATATTGTCTGGACATATTCAGCAGATGATAAACCATTTCAAGGTATTTGAACATGTCGTATGCAGTCTTAAGTCCTTTCATTGGAATAGCAACACCAATAGTTATAGAGCTTAAAATCTAGGAGATAACTTGTGCATTCTCTATCTTCCACTGATTCATCCCCTTTGCATCATTAGCATCAAATATTGTTGTAGAGCCATTAATATAGCCCTACAACCCTTTCCCTTCAACAAACACTGGAAGTGAAACTTCTATAAAGCATAGTTGCTTCCATCAAACTTAATTGATATAATTTCAACTTTTTTAGGTCCCATGTTCAATAGATAACAAATGAAATCCAATAGAAAAAATGCAGTTTGAATTTCAAGATTAATAAAAAAGACTGGAAGGAAGGAGATGAATTTCTTACAACCAACAAAGAATTTTTCAAATTAGCAAGAACACTTGAAACTAACAAGAGAGTCCAAAAAAAGAAAGGAAAAACCTATTGCCACCTTAGAGAGTAGATTAGAACGTCTTTAGCACTTGTTCAAACTTGATGAAATCTTTAGGATAAGCAAAATTGGGTTAGGCCACATAACCTATGAAGTTTCACTTCAAACAAATGTCTTCCAAGAGAGATCTAGTAAGATTTCTCTTATGAAATTGCAGAATTGAGAAAACAGATCTTAGGGTTGATCAAAACAACCCTAATATTGATCATTTAGTCAAGAAAACAACAGTCTTAATAGATTAATTAACAAAAAGAAATCATAGAGCAACCTTCTTTGACACCATGTTAGTTTAGGCAAGAGAAAGAGAAGAAGAAATGAAACATTAGAGAAGAGAGACTATTCAATTGGTCTATCTTGGTCGATCCACCTAGAAATGTTATATTTATATTAAATAGTAAATGGACAAGACTATACTTACAATACAAATAAACACTTTAGATTACATGCCCAATAATTTACATACAAGAAGAAATAAAATGACAAAACTACCCCTCTGTACAAGGCAACTTGAAAATGAAAAAGAAAAACTAAATAAGAGACCATTGATTGAAATGAGAATAGTGTTACCTCTCTTTGTTTTCAAAGATTGAAGGTAGAGGTCACTAGAGTTGCACCGCTCACACTTCAAAGTCGTTCTCCTCTGCCTCTCTCTCTCTCTCTCTCTCTCTCTCTTCGAGGGTTTTGGAGAAAACACTTGGAATAGATGTAAGCAGAATACCTATTTACTTCTACCAACAATTGGAGCAAAATTTCCTTTCATTTTTTAAAGCAATATTTACTCTTTCACTTTTGGGTTATGGAAAAAAAAAAAAACACTCGGAATAGATATAACCAGAATACCTATTTACTTCGACCAACAATTAGAGCAAAATTTCCTTTCGTTCTCTGAAATCAATATCTATTCTTTGTTTTCAATAGATACGTTAGTCTCTACACAAAGTTGCATAAAATATCGATGAGTTTTTGGTTTTTGAAGCCTTACCAAACATATGCAAATCTAAACCAGAGTAAAAATTTGAAATGGTTCAGCATTTGCACTCCAACCAAACGCAACCTAAAGTTGATAGCGTTTGTGAACTATATTTGGTGGATTTTGAAGATATGGATTATTTATTCTTACATTGCCCAACCATAAATTCTATTTGGTTCGGCACCAATTTCGTTATACGCTTTGATGAATTTCCCACTTAGAGGCTTGAGGTTTGGATTTATTTCTGCTAGAGTAAACAGGATGTCACACCGCCTGATGACATCAGTCTATTTAGTAAATGCTCAATCAGTAGTTGTATGGCATTGTTGGAAATTTCATTGGTACAAAGTCATGGAATAACAATCAATAGATTCTCAAATTGATGATATGGTGTGGCACGAGCAAATTACCATACCTAATGTTCCTATTTCCTAATCCAAGAAATACTGTTTTGCCGGGTTGTTAATAAAATTGAGTCAGCTGATCCAGAAGTATCTGAGGCTTGAGCATTTAGAACAATTTAGATCTCCTACTCACAGGAATCTTACCCATGCCTACCCACATGACATTATAGTTGTACATTGGTAACATCTCTCCATGAATAATAGCAATTGTAATGAAGTGTGGGTAGGAGATCCGATATTCTAAAGAAATTTTCTCTGGTTTCCATCTCCTTTGTTCTTCGTACATAGGCGACCGAGTTGCTCATTACTTTGCTAAATTTGGTTGTAATGCTACAAACGCCACTTACTCCTGATGTTATTACGCCTGTTGAAGGTGATTTGCTGCAATGAAACAGTTTACAGGCTTTCTTAAAAAAAAAATCATGGAAACCGAGTGCAGTTGTCATAAACTATATAAAAACTATAAGGGGGTAATTATTTTACCCTAAAATTTATTTTCAATATAATTTTTTTTCATGAAATAAAATATCAAAGTCATTTTTAATTCATTCTACTAATAATGTATAATATTTTTATCATTTTTAATTTAATTTATTATTGTTATTCTAATTGCATTCCGAATTCGTTCCAATGTTAGTATATGAAGGAGTCAAATTTGGATATCCCATATATTCATTTGAACCCATTTGCATCTCCCTATTCTAGAATGTTGATGGTGCATATAAATGCCAATGACTTAGTCGTCGAAGTGATCACTGAGCATCCTTGCCAATAGGAGGCGCATGATCAAACCTGCAAAACTACAAGCTCTCTGTGGTATGGCTAGTGTGCCTTTTACATGCGAGTTCAGATTTCCTCCTCATAAAGTTGGTCCCTACATGCAGTCACACATTGGAAAACATCTCCATACTTGTATGTTTTTATTCATGGGAGATTTTTTCAATGCACAACTGCTAAGGTACCTTTGTGCATAGGTTATTTGGTCTGGGTAGGAAAGTTGTCTACTAATAAGATTATAACTCCTCGGTGGGCATGGCACATCTTCTATAAATAAGTAAGATGCGTCTAGAAATGGAACCAGCGCAACATAGCTCCCTTCTTGCTCCCACCTTGTCCTCTTGCTTTCTTTGCCAATCAACCTCCTTGGCTTGGCCCAATAACCCCTTACTTATTGACTTAAGCATCGAAGAAATCACCCTAGGGCACACCTCCAGACTCTTTGCTTTTTGCAAGTCTTCAGAGGAAGTTAGCTTTGTTTGCTCACCTTCATCCATCATCTTTCCTCCTCTTTATTTATTGCCTGAATTTGGACTACAACAAATTGGCACCGTCTATGAGAACCTAAACCAGAAACCCAATTTATATTGGGCCTAGGTGCAAGCACTATCAATTCATGCATTAATTGTCGAGCCAACATCAAAAAAATGGACAACCTTTACAATTAGGTCCATATGACTAACTAGCAAATGATCAACCTTTATGACAAGGTCCACAAAAGGGTCAACCTCTATGACGAGGTCCACAAATGCTGACTTTTATGATGAGGTCCACAAATGGCTGATTGGTGGACCTCTTTGAGAGGTCCATAAATGACCAACCTCCATAAATGGCAAATAAGCAAATAGGCTACCTCTATGACAATGTCCATAAATGGCCAATAAACTGTTGACCTCTACGTTGAGGTCCACAAATGATTAACCACATCACCATGAATGACGAAAGCAACCTGGATTGGTAGCTGACTTGTGCTAACTCCATTAAAAACAAGGTAGAGGTTGACCTTAAAGTTCGGTGAAGCAACTACTTCCTTCGGACGATTTGGACAAGTCATCACCTTGTCCTTGAAAGTGGGAGCAAATGATGTGGCCAAATTTGACCACCAACCAAAGGTAGCCATGTAGCGCCGAGATTGAATAAGGGTGCCCTCGTGCATAGGTTCTTTGGGTTGGTTTGGAAAGCCCTCCTAACAGGATTAGAACTCCTTGATGAGCACGACACATCCCCTATAAAATAGGTATAAGAAACCTCTGGAAAAGGGACAAACACAATATAACTACCTTGTAGCTCCACCTCCCCCTCTTGCTTTTCTTGCCAATCAGCCTTCTTGGCTCATCCCAACAACCCCTTGCTCACTTACTGACATAAACATCATAGGGATCACCCTAGGGATATAACTTAGATGTAGGGTGATTTGGCATGATTTCGTAACACGGGGACACGTGGACATGACCTGGCATGAACAACAACTCAGTATGACAGCCTTGCCGCAACCCGGCGTAACAACCTCAACAAAGCCCGACCAAGCGACTCGGCGGGAGTAACAACTCGCTAGGAGGCGAGGCTCAGCCCGCCCCGAGCGCAAGACCTAAGCACCCCGATCTCCTGCAGCCCTAAGGGACCTGGGCTCCCCGCGAAGGAGCCCGAGCTCCCCTTGAGCCCTAAACTCTCCTCTCCTAGGGAACCCCGAGCTCTCCTAGGGAGCCCTGAGCTCTCCTCTCTTGAGGAGGGGGCATCTCAGCTTTTAGCTAAGTGTCCCAAGGGAGAAGTACCTCGGGACTGCATCCGCAGAATCCATACCTTCCGGATCAGAGTAGTTCAGTAGCCTGTAGGGAAGATCCACCTGGCATCCGTACTTGCCAGATCTGGTGGCAATGCCCACATCTCTTGCCAGGCGGCGTCGTGCCTGTTGTCCCTGAAAAGCATAGCACGCCTGACGAGTCTGTACCCTACAGCAGTAGCCCATAGTGGCGGCCTACACCTGCCACCTTAGTCCTGGCAGTAACGGCTAGGGCAATAACGGTTACACCTGATGTGACCGGCCTCCGGTATAAAAGGACCACCACCCTCGTGAAGCAAAGGTATTGAATCTTAAGCACTTTCAACACTCTTACTCTCTACTCTCTCTTTGAGATTCTTCTCCAGTCCTAACTTAGCCCTTAGAGTGTTCCCACCAGGATATCTCCCTGGGAACCCTTCACTTCCTCCTTCCTCATAGGTGCTAATCGTTCTAGCTGGAAGCTAGGTCACAACCAGCTAGGAGTGCCCAGATCGTGCAGCATCATTTGGCGCCGTCTGTGGGAAGCACTTCAAAAGGCCTTCCTATAACTTTTGTACAGCTCTCTTCAAAGAACCGTTTAGTATCATCAACACCTATGGCTTCTTCCAGCAACACCGAATGCCGAAATACCCCTGAGGAACAACTCTAGTTACCCACCGTCTACCTCGGCCAGTTCATCGTCCCTCTCTCTGTGGACAGGGTCCCTAGTCTGACCGTCCTCCTCCCGGTGGCACCCGTGACTATTCCACTGCCCTCTACAGTTAGAACAACCTTTGTTGAACCCACCATCCTCCCTCCGGTGGCCAGCCAAGGTCAGCTTGAGGATTTAATGCAGTGCATGCAAGCCATGCAGGCTCAAAAACAACAATTCCAGCGACTCCAGTTCCACCAGCAACAAGTGCTGCACCAAATTTCCCAGTACCAATATCAACAACAGTTCCCTTCACTCCCCCCGACATCTGGTGATGCAGCCAGCTAAGCCTCAGTGCCGCAGTGAACTCCCTTCTTGCCGGGGAGAGACTTTAGCATCGTTTCATAGAAGAAAGGGGAGGCTCCCTATCCCCGCTGTGCTGCCCGCGATCAGGTCGGGGCTTCCCAGCCGGTTAGGCCAGCGTCACCCCAGCACTCGCTGTTCGAGCCTCTGCTCGCGGAGAACAAGTTCGAGGTGCTAGACGGCAACCTAGAACAAGGTCCTGTCCACAGCTACTGGTAGCCATCCCTACCTCCCCCTAGGTTCGTCGAGCTCAGCAATACTGAAGCCAACAACACCAATGTCGAGCTGGCCAAGAAGTAGCAAAGACATCGCCGGTCTCGCCGAACTACCACCGTCCACAACCTGCCCGAGCTCAAGGGCAAAATAGAAATAAGCTCGGGAGAGGTAAGAGCTGCACCACTCCTCTCGGTCCCCTCTCCTCTGTCCCCGGAGCTCCTCGCGGTCCCCGTGCCCAAGGACTTCAAGCTCCCCTCGTTGGACAAATATGATGGATCCTTTGACCCCAACAACCACATTGATGCCTTCCAGTCCCAGATGCACCTGGCCAGGGAAAGTGAATCTTGCATGTGCGTGGCCTTCTCTACTACGTTCAAAGGGGTGGCCCACACTTGGTACCAAAACCTCTTGCTGGACTCAATAAGAAGCTGGGCGCAGTTCGTGAAGGTCTTCACCTCCCACTTTGTCACTAGCAAGAGATACCCGAGGACCCAAGAAAGCCTCCTCAGCATAGTCTAGAGAGATGGGGAGTCCATCCGGAACTATATCAAACGGTTTAATGACACTTGCCTACAGATACCCGACCTAGACTCTGCAGTTCGGCTCACTACGGCCAAGCGGGGCATCACCCATAAGGAGTTTAGATGGCACATGGTTGTCAACCAACCCAAGACCGTGACCGATTTCCTCGAACTGGCAGATCGGTTCATAGGGACAGGGGAGGAGATCAACCAGAAGGGCGAGCATGCCCCCAAAAAAAGAAGAAGGGAACCGGAACCCCCAACTCCTAACAACTACAAGAAGAAGAAGGATCAAGCTTGGGGGCAAACCCGATTCAGCCTTTCCGAGCTCCAGCAGCAAAAAGGGTGTTTACATCCCTCAACACAAAGCGGACCGAGATCCTTATGGCGATCAAGGATGCCCCTTATGTAAAGTGGTCACCTCGGCTCAAGGCCGACCCTAATGTTAGGAACAAGAACTTGTACTGTAGTTTCCATAGAGATCACGGTCATAGCACCGAAAATTGTAATAACCTCTGCGATGAGATAGAAGAACTCATTCATCGCGGATATTTGAGAAATTTTGTACATCATGGCAGTAACAATAAAGCAGGTCGGCAAGGGCAACAGAGTAAAGAAGCTCCCGAGTCCAGCAGACAAGATGAGCAGCCACAGAGGCAGCCTCCCAATGAAAGACCAGTCAGGGGGACCATCCATGTAATCATCGGAGGATCGGTTGTCGCGAGCTGCACCTTGGCCGTAGCTCGGTCATCAGCCCACAAGGCCGCCAGAGAAGAGCTTAACCCCCCAAAATGGCCAAGGATGGAGGAACCGATCTTCTTCACCGAAGATGATGCGTGAGGGTTCCATTATCCCCATGATAACGTGCTCGTCATAAAGATTAAGATCAATGACTTCGAGGTTAAGCACGTCCTAGTCAACTCGGGCAGCTCGACAAACATCCTCTTCAAGGCAGCCTTTGACTAGCTTCAGCTCCCAAAAAGCGACCTGAAGCCCGCAAGCACTCCACTGGTAGGATTCAACGGCGAGGAGGTCATGCCTTTAGGGAGAGTCACTGTACCGGTAGAGGTCGGTACCTGGCCCAGTGTAGTGAGGCTCACTCATGAGTTCCTAGTGGTCGCGACCCCCTCCCCGTACAACACAATAGTAGGACGACCCATCATCCATGCCCTACGCGCGGTAGTTTCCACCTACCACCTGGTGATGAAGTTCCCTACAGACTTTGGAGTCAGAGTGACATGAGGTGATCAACTCGAATCCCGCAAGTGCTACGTAGCCGCCCTTAAAGGAAAGGCCAAGGAAGCTGACGACCTCAAGCTAGAACGACCTGCAGAGCAGTTCGTGGAGCGAGCCGCACCTACCAAGGAGACCATCCCCATCCCGGCTTCAACAAAAGACCCAACTCGGGTACTTCAGATCGACACTTCTGTTAAGGAGCCCTTGCGGTCTCAACTGGTAAGCTTCTTATTTGAAAATTTAGATGTTTTTGCATGGTCAGCGGCAGAAATGCTCGGCATAAACCCCAACATAATCAGTCATAGACTCAACATTGATCCCGTAGTTAGGCCCATTAGATAGAAGAAACGCAACTTCGTCCCGGAGCGATGGAGGGCAGTCGACGAGGAGGTTGGGAAACTCCTTGCAGCCGATTTTATCAGGGAAGTCTCGAATCCCACAAGTGCTACGTAGCCGCCCTTAAAGGAAAGCCCAAGGAAGCTTACGACCTCAAGCTAGAATGACCTGCGGAGCAGTTCGCAGAGCGAGCTGCACCGACCAAGGAGACCATCCCCATCCCGACTTCGATAGAAGACCCAGTTCAAATACTTTAGATCGACGCTTCTGTTAGGGAGCCCCTGCGGTCTTAACTGGTAAGCTTCTTACTTGAAAATTTAGATGTTTTTGCATGGTCAGCGGCAGAAATGCTCGACATAGACCCCAACATAATCACTCATAGACTCAACACTGATCCTGTAGTTAGGCCCATTAGATAGAAGAAACGCAACTTAGCCCCAGAGCGATGGAGGGCAGTCGACGAGGAGGTCGGGAAACTCCTTGCAGACGATTTTATCAGGGAAGTCCTTTACCCGAGCTGGGTGGCCAACCTTGTTCTGGAAAAAAAGGCTAACGGTAAGTGGCGCATGTGCGCCGACTACACCAACCTGAACCGAGCTTGCCCGAAAGACTGCTTCCCACTTTCCAGGATCGACCATCTAGTGGACGCGACCTCGAGGCACGAGTTGCTGAGCTTCTTGGACGCCTATTCGGGCTACAATGAAATCAAGATGGACCTAGTAGATGAAGAGAAAACTGCATTCATAACCGAGTTCGGCCTATACTGTTACAAGGTCATGCCTTTCGGGCTAAAAAACGCTGGGGCCACTTTTCAAAGACTTGTAAACAAGCTGTTTGAGCCACTAGTTGGCAAAAAAGTAGTGTGTTATGGAGATGACATGGTCGTCAAAACCCAATTTTCACATGAATTAGTACATGATTTACATTTAGTTTTTGAAATTTTGCATAGATTTAATATGAAGTTAAATCCAAACAAGTGTGTCTTCGGTGTCACATCGGGAAATTCATAGGGTACATCGTTAACTGTCGAGCATTAATGCCAACTCGGACAAAATCAAAGCCATCCTAGAGATGAGACCACCCCAAAAATTAAAGGAGGTTCAAAAGTTGAACGACCGGCTAGCCGCCCTGAGCCACTTCATGTCTAAGTCAGCAAATCGCTACCTGCCCTTCTTTAAGGCCATAAAAAACAAAGGTTTTGAGTGGACTACAGAGTAACAACTTGCGTTCGACGAGCTTAAAAGACACTTAGCCAGCGTCCCAGTCTTAACCTGACCCGAAGAGGGTGATGTTGTAGAGCTGTACCTCTTGGCGAGTGATGAGGTGGTAAGCTCGGTACTAATAAGAGAAGTAGATCGGGTCCAACGACCCATCATCTATGTTAGTAAAATATTGCAAGGAGCAGAGACGAGGTACCCCGAGATAGAGAAGTTAACTTACGCATTGGTTGTGGCAGCCCGAATGCTCCACCCGTACTTCCAAGCTCACGCCATCGTTGTCCTTACCAATAGACCTTTGAGGCAACTCTTGCTCAAGCCCGAGGTCTCAGGAAGGCTAACGAAGTGGGCCATCAAGCTCAGCGAATACAAACTCCAATATAAGCCACGAACTGCTATCAAGGCCCAAGCCTTAGCAGATTCCATCGTAGAGTGTACCTTTAGTTTCGAAGTCTCTAGGCCGGTGGAATACAAGGCCCCCAATGCGGGTGAGCCCGAGCTTCCCAAGCTGGTTGAACTCGAGCCCTGTGAAGTAGCAACCAACGCGATGTCTCTCCTAGTTAGGCCAAGCCCGAATTGGGATGAAGAACCCTGGATCCTTCACGAAGATGACTCATCAAACCAGTAGGGCAGCAAGGCTGGGATCATTCTGTATGGGCCAAGCAGTGTGAAACTGGAGTATGCACTACGCTTTGAGTTCTCGACATGCAACAACGAAGCAGAGTAAGAGGCACTGCTAACCGGGCTAGATCTAGCAAAGGAAGTGAAAGCTAAGCACGTCATTATCTACAGCGATTCCCAGCTCATGGTAAACCAGGTTATGGGTGAATACAAAGCCCGTAAGCCAACCATGGTAGCATACTTAGCCAAAGCAAGAGGGGCTCTACTCAACTTTAGGTCATACTTCATCTAGTAAATCCCGAGATCAGAGAATGCCGAGGCTGATGCCCTATCCTGTCTAGCCAGCACTGGCGATAACACCATGAGAACCGTGTATATAGAGAACTTGCCTCGATCTAGAATTCTCAGGGGGGCAGAGGAGGTTGCTCCTGTCGTTCAAGCAGAGCCGAGCTGGATTGATCTGCTCACGAGCTTCCTACTACACGTGACCCTCCCCATAGATCATAACGCCGCCAGGAGGGTAGAACGTCAAGCAACCAAGTACGTCATGATCGACGGACGACTGTACCGAAGATCCTATACACTCCCCTACCTGCACTGCCTGCGATCCTCTAAAGCCGAGCTGGTCCTCTGCAATACTCATGAGGGCCTATGCGGCAGACACTTGGGGGGCAGGGCCCTCGCTTAGAAAGCCCTACGATAGGGGTATTACTGGCCAACGGAGAAGGCGGATGCGATAGAGCACATAAAAAATTGTGACAAGGGTCAGAAGCACGCCAACATCCACCACCGGCCTGCTGCCGACCTAAAATACCTCACTAGCCCATGGCCATTTGCGCAATGGGAGATTGACCTACTCGGGCCATTCCCACCAGCAACAAGACAAAGGAGGTTCCTAGTGGTGGCAGTTGACTATTTCACAAAGTGGGTCGAAGCTAAACCTCTCGCAACAATCATGACCCAAAATGTGCAGAACTTCTTTTGGAAGAACATTGTGTGTCATTTCGGATAACCTCGGGCACTGATCTTCGACAATGGTAAGCAGTTCAAAGACATCAAATTCCAAAACTAGTGTCGAGACATGGGGATTCAACAGAACTTCACCTCAGTGGCGCACCCTCAGGCAAATGGACAAACAGAAGTCACAAACAGGGCAATCCTTCGAGGGCTAAAAGCGCGCTTGGACTGAGCTAAGGGACTATGGACAGACGAGTTTCCCAGTGTGTTGTGGGCTTACCGTACCACGGAAAAGAGTGCCATAGGAGAAACCCCCTTTAACCTCACATACCGCACCGAAGCAGTCATTCCAGTCGAGATTGAAGTTCCTTCACTAAGATTAGAAGCATATGATGATAGGGCAAATGGAGACGAGCTACGTACCAACCTCGACCTGCTTAACGAAGTACGGGACCTCACATACATCAGGACCATGGCCTACTAGCAAAGGGTATCTCGGTACTATAACACTAGGGTCAAAAAGTGGACTCTCCACATTGGCGACCTAATTCTCTGTAAGGTAATGGTGCTTGAGTCTGGCGTCGGCAAACTCAGTCCGAATTGGGAAGGACCCTATCGAGTAAAGCGGAAACTCAGGGAATGAATATACGAGCTCGAAACCCTAGAAGGGAAACAAGTACCTTGGGCGTGAAATATCGTCAACCTAAGACAGTATTACCTATGAGTAACGGAGTATCCCACGAGTCACTCTCAGAGCTCTAAGCGTCCAAAACACCGAGTTGACCAAGGAGCTCAGCACCATAGCATGCCGCATCAAGGGCGCAAGCAGACCCTATGGCGCTAAGCTCACTTCGATGTACACCATGAGGCAATTTAGGCACACGCCTTACTATGACTTACTATGGCAATCACCTCGGTGTACACCATGAGGCAGTTCAGGCACATGCCTTACTATGCCTTACTATGTCAAATACCTCGGTGTACGCCATGAGGCAGTTCAGGCACATGCTTTGCCATGCCTATGGCAATCACCTCGGTGTACGCCACAAGGCAGTTTGGGCATGTACCCTACTATGCCTTACTATGACAAACCAATCCGCACACAACCATGACAAGCTCGGATAAGGCAATATGTAGAAAAGAAAGATCACTTAGAAAAGGGTCAATTTCATTAACATGTAAAATTTTATACAACGAGCTCAACAAAAAGCAAAAACAAAATACAAGGACTGAGCTCACAGGCTCAGAATGCAAGGGAAACTTCAGGGGCTCTCCACCCCCAGGAGCTTCGGGATGGTCAGGGGTATTAGCTTCTTCGTCACCACCCTCCTCCTCTGAGTCCGGATCCTTGTGGCTTGACGAGCTATCTCGCTCATGATTCGCGAGGTGGTGATGGCGCTTGTGTCGAGCTCAAGGTACATATGCCTTATCAACCCATCTACTGAGCTTGAACCCCTTGTGGTAGGCCTCCCCCAGAACGACATCAAACTTATTGGACTAAATATACTCAGAGACGGCCTGACCTTCGTCTCCTTTATCGCCTGGGTAAAGATCTCGGTCTTCTCTGCAGTGTCCGCCTTGAGGAACTCCACCTCGTGTAGAAGAACCTTCTCCTTTTCCTTGAGGCCTTCCGCTTTTGCTTTAAGGGCATCTAGCTTGCCCCTCAGCACACCCTTCTCGCGTGTCTGCTCCACTCTAAGGGCCTCCATTTTGCCCCTCAGCTCGCTGTTCTCACGAGCTAGCCCATCCTTCTCCTCTGTTAGCACTATGATGACGCCCCTCTGGGCCATGGTGTTGCTCTCCAACCGGTGGGTCTGCTCACGAGCCATTCTCAGTTTGGTATGGGCAGTGCAGGAAGATTCCTCAGTAGTCAAAACCTGCTTCAGGTACCTCTCGGTCTGAAGATTAAGTGTGTGCATGGCGGAGTTCACCTGACGAAGGAGCTAGTTAGTACTAGAGAAGCACATACAAAAAAGAAAAGAGAGAGAAGAAAACTTACCACCATAGTGTGGGTGGCAGCCCGGGCTCCGAGCTGAGAAGGATTGAGCATGTCAGCCCAAACTGCAATCTCCTTAGAGTAAGTGGCCCCCTTGCTCTTCCAAAGACCGCATTAGGGGAGCAAGATGCTTTAGACCCCATCTGGGCTCCCCAAGTTCGAGACAGCCGTCTCGGCTGTGTGAATAGGCTCGGTGGAGACTTCGGCTGCAACGTTAGCAGCCCCGGTGGCAACCTTGGCCTCAGCTTCCAACCTCACTACGGTCTCAGCCAAGGCCCCAGGCTCCCTAAGTGGAAGGGGCTCCTCCAAGTCGATGATCGGCGGAGCCCTGGGAGCTCGGGGTTAGAAATGGGAACATGTGGAAGCTGGGGCTCGGGAGTGGGGCAGGCGGCGACTCGATACGAGCTCTCTTGGCAGCTCACTTCTTCCTCCCCTTCATGTGTTTAAAAAGCCAGTCTCCCTTGAGTTTATCTACCTCCATAGGACCTGCAAAAGAGTTCGGCGTTGGTACTCGAGTAATAGAAGGAAAAGAAGAGTAGGCCAAACAGCTAAGGTACTAACTACCTACCCGGGCTCAAGCTGGCCATGAAGAGCATACCCTCTTTGATATAATCTTTGAAATCACAGCCAACCTCAACCCACGATTGGAATGCCTCCCTGGTCTTCTTGTCGAGTATGACGCCAGGGTCTTGGATAGCTGCCCTCTAGTGAGTAGGGAAGGGCCACCCCACGGGGTTCCAAACTACGAAGTAGTTTTGCTTCTAGGCTGGGACCTTGCTAGGAAGCTTGTGCATTAGCTTAAAGCCAGGGTGGGGGGACAAGTAGTAAGCCCTCCTGTGCTTGGGAAGAACACATGAAGCGCTCTTCTTGATGGTCAAGATGGAGAAGAGTATGTCCAAGTCAAGGGGGATGACATAATCATAACAAAGAGAGATGGTCCCGACCACGTTACGGACCGAGTTTGGGTGAAGTTGGTCTATCGTAACGTTTAAATGTTTCAAGACCTCCACTAAGAGTGGATGGAAGGGAAGATGCAGCCCGGCTATGAGCTGCTCTTAGAAGATCATGACCTCGTTAGGGCTGTGCTCCCATGGGAAGTTCCTTGCAGGTAAACTGTAGGTGTTCTCCCCTGGCAAGTTGTATTGTCGAATGAGCTCGCGGAGCCTCTCCAAGGTCATGATGGAGGGCCCGAACCTATTGGGCATCCGAACTCGATGAGAGGTGGATGCCTGGTGACCCGAGGCCTCCCGCGCCTTGGGAGGGTTACCCTGAGCCAAGGTACCCACCTCGGGCTCGTCCAAAAGGCTATTGAAAGAAGACATAATTGAAACTAAGAAAGAGCTAGGATGACTCGCCAAAGAGAAGTAAGACCGGACTAGAAAGAAACTGACCCGAGATGGAGGCTTTAGATGCGAGCTCAAGACTACAGCTGAAGATTTGTGACAAAGGAAAATGACCAGGATCCCCACTATTTATAGCCACTATTTGCGGGCATCAACGGTTGAGATCAAAATGATTTGACGGCCCTCATGAAAACCGGCTGCACGACCTTCGATATGAAATCAGTTTGCCCCCTTACTGATTCCCCTTAAGGCTCAGTTTGGAAAGAGCACAAATGCAAATATGTACAATGTAAATACATACAAAATAATATAAAATATAAGGTTTTGCACTCTACATATTTCTATTTGTACTCTTTCCAAACTGAGCCTAAACGAATATCATGTAATAAAAGAATAAAAAAAAAAAACTCATGTATGCATACCTTTATGCATGATAGCGAGCATCGCATGTTCGCAATTGCTTGTGTACGAGAAGGGGACAAAGAAAGAAAAGGATGAATAAAAATCAATAAACCTTCAAAGGGAAAAATTATTATTTTTATTAAATTAACATTACTTCAAGTAAGCTTATTTATATCACTTAATCTTAATATATAAGATTTGAGGATGAGAAGGTTGTTGGACCCATACCAACAAAAAATAACCTCCAATCAATAATACAACAAATCCACAAATTAACCAACACTCTATTTACAAATAACTTTGGCTATTCACGTTTGACAGCTTAAGCTCTCTACAGGCTCTGTCTACATGAGACGTCTAGATAGTTTGACCAATTAGAACCACCCCCATGAAAAATAATTTTTGAATTCCCATTTCATTAGTGTATACCTTATAAGTATACAAGAGTACTTCTACTTCTAGGGTGCCCCATGCAACAGTTTTCTTACTGTGGAACGTGGACAGCAGCCAAGGTTTTTGCCCCAGAATTGAAGCTAGGCGCCCCACCCATCAACTGAAAGTAGCAAAGCCTCCACCCCTCATCATCTGTTTGAACTCCCTGTAATTAACCATGCCATCTCCATCCACATCAATATTTCTTATCATATTCTTGCAATCTTCTATGGTTCTCCCTTGCTTGAGCCCCAGGGAGGCTAATACCGACTTCAATTCCTCGACTGTGATGAACCCATCTCCGTTCTGATCAAAGACATTGAATGCCTCCCTCATGTCTTGTTCCTCATCCCGCTCGCCCATGAGTGTCTGATACAATGCACCAAACTCGTCGATGTCAACGCAGCCGTCTCCATTTACGTCGATTTTCTCGATCATTTGAGTGAGGTCGTCGTCGGGGATGAAAATACCCAACTTCTCTAGAGAGCTGTTGAGTTCGTTTATTGTGATCCGGCCGTCTGAGTTTTGGTCAAACATTTGGAACACCCGTTTGATCTCTGTAGGATCCATCCTAGCCATGTCGATCGATGATGACGAAAAAGACAGACGTACGTCGATGGGATTATTCTTTAACCTCTACTACAGTAGTCGTTTGGTGGGGATTGGCCAAGCGGGGATGGAGAAATGATCCAATTAATTAACTTTCTTGGGGAGCAAAAAGTGGAGGATTGTTTGTATTAATTAAGAAGATTGTGACTTGTGAGGTTGGAAATCCTTAGCAAAACGGTTGGCATGGAAAGCCGCCTGCCTATGCGGTTAAAATTTGTTGGTCTCGTCGAGAGAAAAGTGGAGAAAAAGTAGTAGTGCCTTAAAATGGGCATTTGGTTTCCCAAAAGAAAGGTTGTATCAGTCTTTACCGGTGGCCTTAATTTGAAGAAGCTGTATTTCTGCAACTGAATGTCTGTTTATGTTCTCTATTTTTTTCTTGCCTATTTATATAATCTATGCTATATTCTAAATTGCACATGTCCACGTCAGACTCCTCATTTTGTTTCCCAACCCTTATAAAATTTTGTGGTTTTTTGAAAATTTCAAAAATATATAAATAATTAAATTAACATTACTTCAATCCTTCCCAACCCTCATTTTGTTTCCCAACCCTTTCGCTGCTCCATAGTTAAGACACTCTATCCAATCCTTGCTCCGTCCCTAGTGTCACGTGGGTTCAGTGCGAGGTAACCACTCCTCAATGTCAGGTGAGTTCAGGGGCAAGGCACCCCATTCCTCATCAATGATAGAGAATCTTTGAATTTTCCTATCTCGTCCCTAGTATTAGGTCATGCTAGGTCGGCATGACACGACCCGCATGTGACCCACAGAAAGTGAGTCATGTCATGTTGTCCCACGAGGGATCTCAGGCCATGCCTCCCTCCTCTAGGATAATTTGGGGGGCCGGTTTTGCACAGCCCACGACCCGAGCCCGCACAAAGTGTGAGTCATGTCGTGTTGCCCCATGAGGCATCTCAAGCTATGCATCCCTCCTCTAGGATAATTTGGGGGGCCGGTTCGAAACAACCCACGACCCGAGCCCGCACGAGCCCGTGCTGTGCTGTGGATCGAGCTAGTCCATGGGTCAAGCCTTGGCCCAGGTCATGTCGAACACCAAGCCAAGCTCAAGGCAAGGCACCCACTCTTTGTCCAAGGTTTTTAAAATTGGACAGGATAGGGAGCCGTTATGGGGTCAAACGGTCTAACTGTTCGGTTCGAACGAATGACCCACTCTGACAAAAAAAATAAAAAGATTAGAAAAATAAAAAGGCCAAAAATGATTTTGAGGTAAAAGTCCGGTTCCCAACTTTTTCAGTCTAACCATCTGGTTTGATCTAGTTTTGAAAACACTATCCCCATCAACCCAATATTCAATTTGATGATTGAAATGATCAAAAGGATATATTGAGTATCAACCACATGGTAAACTTCTAAAAATACACTAAATTTTCCTTAATATTCAAAAATGTAATTTTATGAAAATTTTGGAAAATTTATTGTACTTGTGTAATTTTGAAATTTTATTCACTTTTTTAATTTTTATTAAATAATTTTTTTTTCTTTTTAAATGGTTTACTTACAGAATTATACTAATTTATCTTATAATTTCAAATATAAACTAACCAATAATTTCATTTTTCCAATATTATACTAATTTATCTTGATAATTTGTGTAATTATTTGTTCAAATTATAGCTTTCCATTTCCCATAGCCAATTTTCTTTAATAAGTTTCAATAATTTGCAATGAAAATTACATAACTTTCAATGGTTTTTCAAAATCTATCAAATATAATAAATTTTCCTAAAATTTCCAAAATATTTAAATAATTTTAAATAATAATTTAATGCATTTTAAATAAACTTTCAAATACTTTATATCTTTTAATTTCAAAAATGTTATTTTACGAAAATGTAGTTTTATGAAAATTTTTGAAAATTTTATTACATTTGTTTTACTATGGGGATTTATTGATTTTTTTAAATTGTTATTAAATATATATTTTTATTTAGTAGTTTACTAAAAAAAATTACACTAATTTATCTCTTATTTTTCAATATAAATTAATTAATAATTTTATTTTCTAATATTATAATATTTTGTTCCCCCATTTGTATTTGGTTGTTAATTATAATAATAACAATAACTAATTTTTTCTTACTTTCTAATAATTGTTAAATATAATTCTCAATTTTATACAAATTAGTTAAAGAGTTTTCAATTTCTATAAAATGTTGTTAACAAGTTAATTAATAACAATATTTATTTATTTTTTGTAATTTACTAATCATATTTATTTACTTTTGGTAATAACACTATTTAGTACTTATTGAATATGGGTGGGATTAAATATTAACCATATTTAACTATTTATTAAATCATATGAATATTTTAAATGAGGGAGAGTGTCTATAGAATGGAGGGATGCATTTTAGGAATTGATTAGGGAGTGGGGCAACATGATACTTTCTTATTGGTTTAAATGAGATACCTTAGGAGAGAGATTATAAGAATATTTTTAGGTAGTTGGGTGACATGGCTTAATGAGAGTGGTGGGAAGGGAAGAGGAGAGAAAGTCAAAGAGAATGTAGGGTGGGGATAATGGAGCAAGGAGAGGCATGGAGATGGGGACCCGTGCGATGCACGAGCTTTGTTAAGCAAAAGTTAAACAATAGAAATACATAAGAGTATATAATTGTTTTATATTTTAACTTTTTAATAAACAATCCGATCAAACTTAACCCAAGTTGGTTAGTTTTCTATTATTTCAGATCGACTTTGGTTTTATAAATATATATTAATATTTTATATTTTAAATTTAATTTTCTAATAGGGAAAGTAGGAAAATTCCCATATTTCTTAGTCTAAAATATTTTATATCATAGATTTAATTTATGTCATTTATTTTTTAATAATATCATTGTAATTTATGAAATTTAAAGGTATTTTTTAAGTTTAAATCTTTTGAGCAAACGAACTAAACCGAAAAAATACCTAAATCGATACAACCCGAGTTGATGGGTTTTCACTAATGGTCATATGGTTTCGAGTGACAAACTTCATACTTGACCAAATTGAGTGTCAACTAAATTTATAGTTAAATCTCTAATAAATAACAATAGTTTAATCTCCAATGATTATTGAAAATTTATAGCAAACATACACAATCATTGAACATAAGTTTATAATGAAAATATAATTGATATATAATAAAATACTATAACTACAAAAAAATAATAATTTATTCAATAAATAGTGTGATCTCAAATAATAGCTTAATCTCTAATAAGTATTAATCTATAAATTATAAAAAATATATAATTACTAAAAAAAATTATAACAAAAATACAATAAATGCGACAAATTAAATTTAAAAAGTTAAATAATAGTTGTTTAATCACCAATAATTATTGATAATTTTCTACTAAATAACAAAATAAAAAACAATAAATATATTTGTAAATAATTATTGAAATATATTTATAAAAAAAACAAAAAATAATTATTGAAAGTAAAATAAATAGTAATTATTATTAATATGAATATTTTGAATTATTAATTGATATAAGTGAAATTAGTTATTTACAATATTATTTAGTTGTTGAAATAATATTGTTATTTAAATTCTTAGAATATTAATTATTTATTGAATTTAATAATCCATAAAATTATAATCGTACTTGATGAGGGCAGATTTGGCCCTCTAGTGAAATTGTGACACCTGGCACCTCATGCAAACCAAGTGCAGCCTCTTGACAACTGGGCAGCTTTGGCAGCTCAGTAGAGCTTGCCACAACTTGCCACTTACAGATAGCTCTGCAAAGCTCGCCACAAGTAGCTCGGCAAAGCTCTCCCTAGGCAGCTCGCCACTTGCAGGGTAGCTCGGTACAGAAGAGTAGTTCGGCATATCGCAAGAACATCTCCTGCTTGACAACCGTACCTGACAGATCTGGGGACCTACGCCCACGTCTCTTCCCAGGTGGCGCCATGCCTGCCAGACCTAAGAGCTATCCCTTGCTTGGCAGAGCCGTACTTTGCAACAGCTGCCTGCACCCGCCACCTCAGCTCTGGCGGTAATGGCTGCGGCAGAGAGACAGAGGCGGATACGCCTGATTTGACAGGATACCACTATATAAGGACTCCAACTCCCAAAGACAAAGGGGAGAGGATGGAAAAAATGGAGGTAATCCCTGCTCTCTAGCTCTCACATTTCTCTAGTATCATCTTCAAGCTCTCTACAATCAAAGTGCTAACTTAAGCATCAGAGAGTCCCCACCGGGTAAAGACCATCGGGTCCTCTGATTCAGTTCTCGCAGGTTCCTCAGCTCCCGCCACCTACAAAGAAGAGGAAAAGATGGAGTTCTCGTAGGTCCCTCAACTCCCGCTGCCTACAAAGGAGAGAAGATCACCTCATGCAGAGGGCAGTCGGGTTGCGCTACACAAGGAGCTCCACCATTCTCTGAGTCACAGGCCGCCTAGGAGTAAGGCAAATGACGAGTCCGCCAAGTAGCTCACCACCAGGGAGCTCCACCATTCTCTGAGTCATAGGCCGCCTAGGAGTAGGGCAAATGACGAGTCCACCAAGGTAGCTCACCACCAGGGAGCTCCACCATTCTCTTAGTCACAAGCCACCTAGAAGCAGGGCAAATGACGAGTCCACCAAGGTAGTTCACCCTCAGGGAGCTCGGCATAACTCTCCCCCAGGCAGTTCGCCATCAGGGAGCTCGGCATAGCTCTCCCCAACTCGGCATAGCTCGGGCAGCTCAACATAGCTCTCCCCCCAGGTAGTTCACCATCAAGGAGCTCGGCATAGCTCTCCCTAGCTTGACATAGCTCTCACCCCAGGCAGTTCGCCATTAGGGAGCTCGGCATAGCTCTCCCACTAGGCAGTTCACCACTAGGGAGCTCCACCATCCTCTCTTGGGAGCAGGTCAAATGACGAGGCACTTAGCCAAAAAAATTGATACATCACAAAAAATTGGTATGTGACCAGAAACAGTTACATCAGTACTATTATTACATAATTCATTATTAACTTTGTAAAATATTAAATTATTATTAATATGAATATTATGAATTCTATTATAATTACTTTTCTACTTTTAAGATTTTTTTTAGTTTATTACATAATTTTGTTTTTTTAACTATTTAAAATTTTGTAATGTTAATTTTTTTGTTAGTTACATATTTAAATATTTAAATAATATGTAAAATATTTAAAAATTTTCATTATGTGAATTTTATTTATTTTAATGTTATTACGTAATAATAAATATTTTGTTATATTATTTAGCTATTTTTAATGTTTTTTGTTTAAGATTTCTAGTTACTGAAATATTTAAATAATGTTTTATTTTTTAATGTTAAAATTTTCTAGCGTTTAGACTTTTTAGGGAAAAAACAACTTCGGTAAGATTCTAACATTAAAGCACACATATCCCTAGCCTTAATAGGGATTTGTGTGTTTTAAGACCAAGGCTCTTATTTCATTTCTTGCACTTGTATGTATTAGTAAAAAGTGATTAAAGAATCTATGTGATGCGTGTGTTGTAGGAGAAATAGATTTTCAAGTATAGGGTAAATGGGTAGGTGGGTAAGAATAAAGTGTGAACAATAAATCAATCTATATGCATTTATTTATTATTTCTATGTTTAATTATTTGCTAAATACACCAATATACAGAACAAAGCATTCTTTTTTCTTAAAATTTTCTTTTGCCCCTATATAAACCTCCATATTCAAGATTGTTAGCATACCAAATAATTGAGGCCTAAGCCTTGGACATTTTAAGGCCAAAGGCCGGCATAAGCCTCAAACAATTCAAGGCCTAAGCCTTGCTAATGAGGTTTGAGGCTATTAAGGCTAGGCCTTTTTTTTTTCCTAGCCTCGCCTCAAGGGCCTTTTAAAACAATGATATACATACATACATACATACATACATATATATATATATATATATATATTTATGAGAGAATAGCATATGATAATAGTTGGCACTAGGTTTCAATTCTTAGCCATGATTGTATCCAATTGTTGGTTTACACTCTTCATGTTCCCTTCTCATCATCTACACTTTATACTTGTTATTTGATGAATGATGAGATTCATGTTTACCTCTCTTCTCCCATATTATTTTTATGACAAAAGGGGGAGAAAGCATGGATTGAATGAAAAATGATTGTTGCAAAGAATGTGGGAAAAGATGCCAATGAAAGGAATGCATCTTCCCAAATAAATACAGAAAGTTTCATCTCCCAAGTGAAAATGGAGGGATTTTAGTTTTACCTCCTTTTTGTATGTGCAATAATCCAATGTTTATATATATTAGGGAAGATAAATAAATGAATATCCTCATATGATTTGGGGGGGGGGGTTTGATCCAAATTATGGACCCAAACAGGAACTAAATGAGTAATGGAGTATCCCGGAATGAAGAACATGATTAAGGGGAGAATACTCAAGGAATCCCCTCTATGGTGGTTCCAAAAGGGATCTAAATGAGTAATGAATGATTCCCTAAATGAAGAACATGATTAAGAGGTGAATACTCAATGAATCCCCTCTATGATTTAGGAGGAGCTAAATGGTTTATTCATGTGTTTTGAAACCATCTAGTTATTTGATCTTAATTGTCATATCATTCGAAAAATACTATCATGATATTTCAATGCTCATTAGTATTATTCATATTCTGAAAGTCATTGGTCATGGATTATGGCTAAATATATGCTTATTAGTTATCATTAATTGTTGAACATATCGATTTGTGTTGTTGGCTAAGCTATAAATTTTTGTACATTGTTGAGCTTAAATGCTTATGTAGCATGATCCAAGAGAGTGGTGCTCTCATATTGTGCCTAATTAGTTTTAGAGTTAAATACTTAAAATACCCTTGTGGTTTAGTAAATGGAAAAAACGTATCCTACTGTTTGGAAAATTACTTAAAGTATTTTTAAGTTTTCCTTCATTATTTCTCAAAATTTCAAAATAAAACCCAACTAATGAAAATTTTCAATAACCACTTCAAAGCCTCTATTTTGCAAGTTTATGCGTTCGTTTTCAGCCATGAAGTTGGAACTTGGAAGGAAAAATGACCCAATTATTCAAGTCATTGCAAACTCTAGAGATGCTGCCTTTTGGAAGGAAACTATAAATGATGAAATGGATCCAATAATGTCAAATAACACATGGGTACTAATAGACCTGCCTCCAGGATCAAAACCAATAAAATGTAAATGGGTGTTTAGAAGAAAATACAACACTGATGGAACTGTACAAACTTTTAAGGCTAAATTGATAGCCAAAGGATTTAGTTAAAAGGAAGGGATTGATTACTTTGACACCTATGCACCAGTGGCTAGAACAACTTCTATTAAAACACTCATAGCATTAGCATTTGTCACTTATTTGTTCACCAAATGGATGTTAAAACTGCATTCTTAAATGATGATTTAAATGAAAAGGTTTATATGGAACAACCAGAATGATTTGTTCTTCCTGGAAATGAGAAGAAAGTCTGTAAACTGGTTAAATCACTATATGATTTAAAACAAACACCTAAACAGTGGCATGAGAAATTTGATTCTTGCATTCTAGCTTTTGGTTTTAAACATAATAGTGATGATAGATGCATCTACTCAAAATTCACTGAAAATTATGGAGTAATTGTATGTCTTTATGTTGATGATATGCTTATTGTGGGTACAAATATGATTGGCATAAATGAAACTAAAAACTACTTATCCTCTGTCTTCAAGTTGGAAGATTTAGGAAAAGTAGATACCATATTGGGAATAAAAGTTAAAAAGCATAGTAACGGTCATGCATTAAGCCAATCACATTATATTGAGAAAGTACTTGAGAAATTTAAGCATTTAGGGTTTAAAGAATATAACACACCATATGATTCTAGTATAAAGCTAGTAGAAAATACTTGTAGAGCAATTGCACAACTTGAGTATGCTAGTGCAGTAGGAAGCTTGATGTATGCTATGCTTTGTACTAGACCTGATATTGCATTTGCAGTAACTAAACTCAGTCGGTTTACAAGTAATCCCAGTGCAGGGCACGGGAAGGCAATTCAGAAAGTTCTTGGGTATCTCAAGAGAACCTTGGAACTTGGCTTGTTTTATTATGATTATTCAGTTGTACTAGAAGGGTACACTGATGCAAATTAGATTACCGGTAATGGAGATAACAAGTCTTACCTCTTGATGGATTTTTGTCCTTGGTAGGGGTGCGATCTCTTGGGCATCCAAGAGACAAACTTGTATATCTCACTCGAACATTGAATCCGAATTCATAGCCTTAGTAGTTGTTGGAAAAGAGGCTGAATGGATTAGGAATTTATTATTGGATATAAAACTTTGGCCTAATCCTATGCCTCCAATTTCCATTTACTGTGATAGTGAGGCAAATCTGTCAAGAGCCTATAGTGGTACCTACAATGGTAAGTCTAGACATATAAGTCTGAGACATGAATTTGTTAGGCAACTGATTCAAGATGGGGTCATCACTATAACATATGTGATGTCAAGTAAAAACTTGGTTGATCCTCTTACCAAGGGCTTGGCTAGAGAATTGGTAAGAATGACAAGTAAAGAGATGTGATTAAAACCCTTACTTAGTCACCTGTAATGGTTAATCAAATGAACTGAAAAACCATCAGTATTGGGTTTAATGGGTAACAACAAGTTACAACAATGTAACTGTTAACACTGACATTAATAAATTTCCCATCACAACATAAGCAGTGTTATCCGTTATGATGAGAGGTTGAGTTAAACTCCTAATGAAGTTCTGAAATGTGTCAAATAACGAAATACATAGTGGAACTTCACCTATGTGAACATAGAAGTGGTGCCGCTTCTCATGAGAGTTTGGGTATGGTTTCGGGATTGTTCATGAAACCAGGAAAGAAGCATATGGCCATAACAATGCTGAGCAGAATTTGAAACTCTTGTAGAGACTAGACATTATTGTGTGTATAGGTGTCTCCGGTATGTTTTGAGAGTAATTGGTTTAAGGACTTACCACCAATAACTTTGACAAGGCTCTGAGATATCTATACTAACAAAATGTTCAAGTTTATAAACTGTTAGACAGTGTATGCCCTTAGCTCCAATCAGAATGATGTACCTTATGACATTAATGTGAATGAATAAAGTACATATTTGATTCATGTTATTATGGTGTGTTTCTGTGTAATACCCTTAAACTGGACACATATGAGACCCATGTTAGTTTAGAACCTTCACAGCCGTTGGATAGATTTGGGGAGATTTATCTTGCCAAGGCTGACACTGATGTGCCGCCAAGTTGGTTGGGGTGGGCAAAACTGAAATGTTACACCTCACTCACCCTCCATCGTATTTTTGCTGAAGAGTTTGATTCTTGCTGAAGAACCACCTGCCGATTCTGCTCCACCCTACACTATGTCATCTTCAGTGGGAGCAGTCTTTAGCATTTTCCTTGGGCGTGAACACCTTCATTGAGAGTTACTGCTACTCCATATCAGGTATATCCCTCTCTTACCTTTTGGTTTCAGATGTGGTCTAGTTTAGGGTTCAAGATTGATTATAGAGAATGTAGTTTTCTAAAATAGGGAATGTGATTCTCACATGGGGGAGAGAGAAATTTTTGAAAATTTTCCCAGCCTACTTGCAGGGTTTGGCCATCCATATGATGGATCTCTCATCCCTTCAGTGGTATCAGAGGTAGGTTCAAATCTTGAACCAAAATTAGCTAGATCTGGAACTACGCAAATGGGCAAATGGCGTTCTACCCGGTTTGTGCAGATAAGAGATTTTCTGGGAAATCGGTTCCCAGATTAAGGGCGATTGATCTGAAATTAAATCTTTTAAATCTGATTTGTATTTAGAACTATTCTTTATATTTATCTTGATTTATGGGATGTTCATACGGTGGATATCGCAATCTTGATTGGCGCAGGAAAACTGCGATTTGCAGTTCTTTTACATTCTGGTCTGTAATTATTATTATATTTTTTATTTTAGACTGAATGTATACGAATTCGATTTGATGTAATATTAATAGAAAATTAGGGTTTTCTATTTTATTTCAATCAAGTTCAAAGTTGATCGCGCAGAAGGAGGATATTTCACAGATTAGGGTTTCACCATCTGCGATTTGCAGTTTGAGAAACTACAATCTGTAATCTAACATTTGTTTTGCAGGTAGCAGATCTGCGAACAGCCCTAGTACTGATTCTTGATTGTCTTTAATCAGTAATTTAATTTCAGATCAAATCTTGAATTAATTCTTGTATTAAAAATCAAACCTAGACCCATACGAACCAGATTGGACCAAACTGGTTGGACCGAATATGTGGTTCGATGGATAGATCAGGGGAGATTTATCTTGCCAAGGCTAACACTGATGTGCCGCCAAGTTGGTTGGGGTGGCCTGTCTCAGCTGCCAGGGTGAGACCTGAGGTACATGTAGTGTGCGTTTTCTTGAAACCCTGAACCAAACCAGAATTCCAGTATTGCTCGGGATCTTGGAGATAGATGGGAAAAATAGGAATGTTACACCTGACCCCTAGACTCGATTATGATACTGCATTAGGTGTCAGGTTGGGCTACCTTTGATATGCCAATCAGTGAGATCCTTAGAGGGGGTCAAAACTTATGTATGTTGGGATAGTCTGAGAATTCATCTAAGTTGGCGATCATTGTGACAGGACCAGCCCCTTTGTCGGAGAAAGTGAATGATCGGGGATGCACTCTCTCTAATGGAAACCAAAGCTGCCAGCAACCGATTTCAATCGTTGAAATTTGTTTTGCAAAATATATTGATATAGAGATATACATATTTATATTACGGTTTCAAAATGTTTGCAAAAGGTTTTAATTCCCGGGATCCATGTGAGTAGAGAGTGCAACATTGTGCCTTGCAGCCGAGGGAGTGGTCATCTCTTGTTGGGCAGTGTTTGATCATTATGGGCTGAGAGGTTAAGTGTAAGATCATTGAGGGTAATACCTGATGGGCTAATCTTGCATTTGCCCATGGTCCTTGGGTTTTTATATGGTGACTTGACCCAAGGACCATTTAGTGTAAATGTTGGGCCCATTAAGATCCCATGGTGATGGACTCAGGAGTTCACTGTTTCCTATAATGAATTCGGCCAGGCCTTGCAATAGAGGTTGATGATGCGTGCACATTTTATATATAAAATTCTAATGTTTATGCTTAGTTTTTGTGCTGATTTGTGTCAAGTTTTCCCCATTTTAGCTTAATTTTAGGAAATAATTCAGGGGAAACCAACTCGAGAGAAAAAGGCATAAAACAAAAAGAAAAGAGCCAAATTTGAGGTAATTTAGCCTAGCTAGAACCATGGCCCAGCCGAGAGAACAAGAGATGTTCAATTGGGCTGAACTCATGTGGCTGATGTGTAGATCAATGTTTGGGTCCATGCCATACAAGGATACCCAATTGAGTAACAGTTTGGAGGATATGTGAGCACATGGATTTAATGGGCCTGAAGCCCAATTCGAATTGGTTTAATTTGATTAATTAAAGAGGGGCGGTTCTGAGATTTAGATCAGCAGATAGGATAGGAAGTTATCCCTATCCACCCAGAAAGGCTAGATCCAAATAAATATTTGGATTAGGAAACTCCTAATCAGTTTAGGAGGGCTGATCTTTATCAACAGATAAGATAAGGGGTTATCCTTATCTCTTAAAGAGAGTTTAGATCCAAATACAAGATTTGGATTAGGAAACTCTTAATGGGATTATGAGAACCTCTCTTTAAGGCTATAAATAGAGGAGGAGGGCAAACCTTAACTCACCCAATCAAATTACTGATACAAGAGAGAAGACAACTACAATTGGACGGACACCATCTTCTGCTCTTGCCTTCTCCTATTGCTGCTGCCATTGCCAGTTCGAGTTCCACCTGTTGGAGCAATCAAGAAAGGTTATTGATATCAGTTTTTGGTGAAATTTTGATATGAGTCACCCTCCATCGTATTCTTGCTGAAAAGTTTGATTCTTACTGAAGAACCACCTGCTGATTCTGCTCCACCCTACGCTGTGTCATCTTCAGTGGGAGCAGTCTTGGGCATTTTCCTTGGGCGTGAACACCTTCGTTGGGAGTTACTGCTACTCCGTATCATGTATATCCCTCTCATACCTTTTGGTTTCAGATGTGGTCTGGTTTTGGGTTTAAGATTAACCATTGAAAATGCAGTTTTCTAAAATAGGGAATGTGATTCCCACATGGGAGAGAGAAATTTTTGAAAGTTTGCCCAACTTACCTGTAGGGTTCGACCATCCATATGATGGATCTCTCATCCCTTCATAAACACCTTTTGTATGCATAACTGTGTCATAGTAGTTTGGATTGAGAGAGAACTATGTAATTGATCAATCAATGTGAGGGATTGTTGGATTTTAATCTCATAAGAGATTAAATCCAACGGGTTTGATTGGTCAATTACATGTGAAATTGCACCTGCACACTTGATTGAAAATTTAACTTTTCTCTTACAAAACTCAGTCTTGAAATTGTCCCACATTGGAAAATTATAAGCTTTTTTTTGGTATTTTAATAGGAGTTGATTTACACTCCCTAGGAATCATAGAGGAGAGTATGGGGGTTTGATACCGTGCAATGCATGCACACGCGTGTGCGCATGTGTGTCCGGCGCAATGAGGCGCTTTAGAGGTGCACTTTGCTCGCACTTCGTGCACACCCTTGTGGCTCGCGAAGGGCGGCTTTGGCTTTAGTGCGATGCTGACCGTTGATCATCATTGATTAGATCAACAGTCATGATTCGATCGGGTGTGATCAAGAGGCACATTCAAAGTTAACAGTTTAAACAGTCACAATGTTTCAAATTGTGACTATTCGAGGTGCCTTCTCTGAACCAGCACCTACATTTTCTTCATACCTCTTCATAAACTATTTAAGGAGCATGAATCAAACTCCAAAAACACACAATTTCAAAATCCACTTTCTCTCTCTCTCTCTCTCAATCCGATCTGCTACAGTCTCACAGAAGGTTTCTTTGGAGATTCTTCAACTTTGTTGGTTGCAGATTCTTGTCCAAGGCTCTGTTGTATCCTGGGAACGGATTTTCCTGTAACCTAACAGCAAACTCAATGAAACTGAGTGGGGGTAAATAATGTTCTAAAGACAGTGTCTTCAGACACGCCTCAGAGCTTCTCCTCCAAAGTTATAATGACCCATTTTTCCAACATTTTTGTTGTTGTCTAACGATGAGGTTTATTAATCTTATGTTACAGGCTTATTATTTGGTTGTGTCGTTTCCAATTGAAGGCTCCTACTTGAAGAAGGCACAAGTGGTATTCACATTCAAAGAAGATAGATATGAGCTAGGACCAAAAATAGGGAGAGGAGAAAAAGTTATTGGCTCCTTGACTTCAAAAATCAAGGAAGGGCCTTCTCCATCTATTGGGTTTGCTTGTATTGGCTTTCTTTGTCACTTGATGAAACTACCTAGATTCTGGAAGCGTTTTTATATAGAAGTCTCTTCATACTGTTGGATTTTATTTTGAAAATTTTAAGAACAATAAAGGGCAAAATCGAAAATAAAAGGGTAGTTTTGGAATTATGAAAAATTATAGAAGTCACATAAAATCATTTGCAAATGGATTGTAATAGTGCATTAACGGTAGGCGATGATATTGTCCATTGTCAAAAAACATTGCTAAGCCATATGGGTACTTAACCCTTGGTTTTATTATCTTTCACTAATGGTTTGTCATCACCACAAGGGGGAGATTGTTGACTTTATGTGTTTTGGTGATAATAAACTCATTGAGAGTACTAAAGATGAACTTAAGAGTTTAGCAATATTTAGTAAGGCTTTTTTTGTTAAATGAGTATAAAATCTAGAATGTTACAAATGATAAAGTAGAAGCTTTGCTTAGTTGGTTGCCTTTACTTCACTAAATGTCTACACCATCACCATCATCTCTCTAGTTGAGGAAGCTCCAAAGAAATCAAGTATCACGGCTAATGAAGAACTGAATTATTTTGGAGCTACTAAAGAATGACCTGCCATAACATCTCAACAAGGAGAACAATAGGTAAAGCTATACTTAATTGCATTTGTATTTTTGAGATCTTGGTGTAATTAGTTGTATGATGCACTCCATAGATGTTCAATAAGACTAAATTCAGTCATTTATCCCTAGAAACTGTAATCCTTATTGGATTTGGTTCCATGTAGAGGTGTGCGCGGGCCATATCGTCTTCCCCGGTGAAAATTCTGAGGGTCGGCCCGCAATAGCCCACGGCCCAGGCCCGTGCGGGTCAGTGCCATGCCACGGGCTTGGGCTGTGCTAGGCTAGGCTACAAGGCGGGCCTTGGGCCTGGGCCAAACCAGGCTAGACTAAATGGATATCAGGATACGAATAATAATGAATTGATGATTACCCAAAAAATAAATAAATAAAAGTATAAAAAAAATTCAAATAGGAATTTTATTTCATTTAAACTTGAATGAATAATGATACAAATTACAAATCAAAGCATACAAATATTGAAATTATGAAATATACAATGATTTGATACTTTGTACTTCATACTTGGATGAATGAAATATGAAAATGGAATAAATTAATAAAATATAAAAAATACAATATAGCTACAAATTGAAAATACAAAATTACATTAATAGCAAATAAGTTAAATAAAATTAAAACAAAATTTATAATAATTTGAAAAAAAAAAGTGTGTTATTTGTTAAAATTTACAATTTAAGCAAAATTTACATATACATTAATCATTATGATGAAAACATTCACACACACTTTCATCATCTGCTTTAGGTGAAAAATGAAATATCCGGTGTATGTAGTAGTATCATGCCCTCCTTTGTCTTGTAATTGTAAAGTTGTAATATATATTCTGCATCATGATTCATGACTGCATGCAGCCAACCCTGGCACAGTGGTACCTGTAGGTCCTGCACTAAAACAACTATACAAGACTCTGATGGAACTGTAGCCTGTAGACACTAGAGGGGTTAGTAGGTCACGGATCACGTGCCATGGCGGGATTGGCGGCGAGAAATGTTCTTTGACTTCTCCCAAATTCTTAAAATTTATTTCCCATTATTTCAAAAATTCATTTTTATTGTGGGTTATTTCTTCTTCCTTCTCATGTGTGAGAAAATGTTTGGTCAAATGGCTAGTACCACCTTTGCTACAATATCTAAAGTCTTTTCTACATTTTTGGCAAACCGCTCTTTTCCCCTTCCCCTTAGCATCCTCTATTTTAAATATTCTCTAAATCGTACTAAACTTGGGGTTTTGGGAAGAACTGGCCATTTTTTAAATTCTAAAAAAATAAAATTAATTTAATTGGACTTACCCCATATTTCCGGTTCAAAATCCCAACTTGATTTCAATGGTTAAAGCCTTTCACCGTGACAACTTCCAATGCTCCAAGCCTCTCAAATTACTAACTTGGAGAATCAGACAATCAGCCAATCAGACTATGAGACTATCAGAGTTCACTTAGATTGTAGAGAATGTATGAGAGATTGAGAGAGACTGAGAGACTGAGAGAGGGAAGGACCAGAGGAAGACTGAAGAGATTAAGAGAATAACTTAATAAGAGAATTGTTGAATTGGTGTGATGAGAAGAATGGTGGGAGGGGTATTTATAGGAATTGAAAATAATTCAATTGCCATTTTTTATTTGTTGGGAGGGTATTTTGGTCATTCTAAAGTTATCTATAACTTTACCGAAAAAGCCCCCCTAAACTAGTTGTTATATAATAGTTGTTGGGGGAATTTGTGTTATTTTTCTCCCCTCCATAAGCAAAATTCATAAATACCCCCTATATAGTTGTTTATAGCTGTTAGGGGGTATTTATGTAAACCCCCAAAAAAAGCTAAAACTAGACATTGAGGGGTGGGGGGGCACAACTAGTTTTCGGACGGGCCATGTTGTGGGCCATGCTGCGGGCTAGGCCATGCTGGCACGTAGGCCACGGGCAACACATTGTGTCGTGCTTTGCTGGCCCGTGGACCTAGAACTCCTGGCCTAACATGACACATATCATCGTGTCGGGCTTGACACGGCCCCTGGGCTGTTGTGCTGTGCTGGGCCGGGCTGGTCCAACTTCATTTTGAGCCATGCTGGGTTGCCCCACCTCTAGTTCCATGGCTCTCTTAAGCTTGAACAAGTTATAAAATTTCGGAAAATATTTATTGAAAGTCAATCAAGGAGTTTCCAAACCCTGGGACTTAATGTGCAAAGATTTCTAAGTGGTGAGTTATCTATTAGGAAAATTGGCCCTAACTATAAAAAGTAGTCTATTACCCATATAGATGTGTGAACTCACTCTGGCAACTAAGACATGCATTTATAGGACTTTGAAGTTTAACCAACTACTCTAGATAAATGTGTCAACTAACTATGACAGTCGAGGCATATAAAGTGTCTAGTTTGAGAAGATGTGTTAGCTACCTATAAAATGTGTTGGCTACTTAAACAAACTAAGTTCAAGGCATACTAGTTAACCGATAAGGAGGAAGTAGTTGACCAAGAGAGAAAAAAGATTCCTCCTTTCGTATCACAATTGACTATCACATTGCACAATTAACTACTACGAAGAAATTTGACCATTTCAAGATTTCAATTGCTATTTCTATTCTTATAAATCCTTTTCTCTAACAAGGTTTAGTTGAACGCTTTGGTTGTTTAGTGGGTTGTAGAACCAATGATAATGTTTTACCCTAGTAATAAAATACACAGGAACCACACCTTTCACAATGGGGAACCTTATCACTGGTTCCACCGTTCGCTGAACAACCAAAGAATTTAGCTAATTTGAATTTCCTTTTATCATGTTGGGGAAAGTTTAAATCATTACCAAAGAAAGTAAAATGCTTCAATGGCTAGAAATCACTTGCTATCAAATCCTCTATAATTAGAAAAGTTCAGCAAAATTCAAAAAAAAATTAAAAAAAAAGAGGCAAGGGCTAAGTTTTGAATGTACATTCACTTGTACATATTGTATATAGTTGAATTTCAGAGAGAACAAGTTAGGGCTAAAGTCATTTTGATAAAGAGATCCTTATGCTTCAATAGTGTTAGGGGTGACCTTGTTTGAGAAGCTTTCAAGCTTATTTTCACCCATCTATTGGGATCTCCTTCCATAAACTGAGCATCTATAGAGAACTCTAGCAACTAAGTTAGTTTGTATGTGAATTTTGTATATATATTAGCCTATTGAGAGGTTGATCTTGCATGTTTACATACTCTAATTTTTCTAAAATCATCTATAAATAGAAGTTCAACTTTATTCAAAAAGGAAGAGGCAAGAGCTAAGTTTTGAATCAAGGCTTGTGAAAAACAACACTTGCATTCACTTGTACATATTGTATATGGTTGTTTTTTAGAGAGAGTAAGCTAGGGCTAAAGTCATTTTGAGGAAGAGATTCTTGCACTTCAACAATGTTAAGGGTGAGCTTCTTTAAAAGTACTTTGAGCTAATTTTCACCCATTTATTGGGATCTCCTTTCATTAGTTGAGCATCTATAGAGAACTCTAGCAACTAAGTTAGTTTGTGCTTGTATTGTGTATATCTTCCTAATGCTAAAGAAGTAAAGATTTTTTTAGCAGGTAAGTGTTTAACCGTTTGAACACCATTAAGGTCTTCTTGGCACCTCTGTTAAGCTAACTATAAGGTATTGCAGACACTCAAAAATCATGTTGGTTTAGGTCTTGTTAGCACCTGCGTAAGCCCAATTGGTCTAGGTATTTGCAAGCAACCAAGAAGCCTTGTTTGCTATAAAGTTTAGCTAGTGCCCAAAAGTCCAATAAGTTAGTGGAAATTCTCAATTGTGGTGTGAGGTAGAGGATGTTGGTAGGATTGGCCGAACCTCTATATAACTCTCGTACGCCTTGTGTTTTTGTTTTTTTTTTTTTCTCAAGACTTGTAGCTTATAGGAGACCGCTAATAAGTAAGACCACTAATAAGTAATTTATAGGAGACAATAAATAAATTACACAGTTAAGAGTAACATCTGGATTAACTATTGAACCAAACAAACCAAGCCTAAATCTTCAATTACATCTTGATTGTTAAGAAGGCTTAGGTCCAATTTGAGGGGAAAGGTCCTGAGCTTGATCTGTCAAGATCCTAAGAAATCAAGTTGAATTCCATTACAATTAATTTTCAAAGACTTACCCACTTCATCCCCCTCTTGGGTAAGGCCATTATCCCAACAATTGCAACAGGTTTACTGTACTTGTTTTGTTAATTGTACCACACTACCTTCCATTTCACTAGTTTTGCATTCAAAGTTTCAGAAGGTTTTAGTTGGGGGAAAATCCTTTAGAAAATAATTCACCCCCTCTTGGGTTAGCCTAACTAGGCAACAAGATTACTTCAAATCAGTATTACTATCCACACTTCAAGGTATTTATATAATTAATATGTTTCCTTCTTTCAAGACAGTGTTGGTGTCTTTGATGGTATCCATATTGGTACTAGAATGGCAATTTTCCCGATCTCTAACCCGATGGGGTTGGGGATGGGATCACTTTGGCGGAGTGGGGATGGGAGTGATGGGATAGGATATCCATCACATGGACACCCAAAGATTGCGGAATAAGGGGCAAATTTCAAAAATTTTTCTCTCCCTTCAACTGGGAATCGCATTTCCTATTTAGAAAATCATATTTTCAAGGATCATTCTTGAACCATAAACTGAACCAAATCTGAACCAAAAGGAGTAGGGAGAGATTATACATGATACAGAGGAACAATATCTCCCAATGGAGGTGTTCACGCCCAAGGAAGGATCCAAAATCTACTCCCACTGAAGATGGCACAATGCAGGGTGGAGTAGAATCAACAGTGTTCTTCCAAAAGAACTTAACCCTTCGCAAGAATCAACTGGGTCGCTTGTGAATACAGCTCCAACGAAAAGATTGGTATCAAGATCGAATCTTGATTACTCCTATAAAGAAGAGGAGATCGAACTGCTGGAGGCAGCGACTGCAGGAAGGAGGCGGCAAGAGAGTATTCGCAAGGTGCAGAATTCTCTCTTCTTGTGATTTCAGCTCTGAAGACAGGAGTTGTGTGTTGCATGTCTAAAGGCTGCCGCCCCCTCCTCCTTTTATAGACTTAAAGGGATCAGCTCCTAATCCCATTAGGAGTTGCTAATCCAAATCATATTTGGATAAGAAGTCCCTTTAAGTGATAAGGGATAACCCTTATCTTATCTGCAAATCAGATCAGCCATCTCCTAATTTAATTAGGAGGCTTCTAGATCTAAATCTTATTTAGATCTTGGACTCTCTAAGTGGATAGGGTTTGGGCCCAATCCTATCAAATGATCCATCTCATAATTCACCCCTTTAAATGATTAATCAAATCAGCCCAGTTCGAAATGGGCTTAAGGGCCATTTAAGTTTATGTATTCATTTAGCCTTCCAAACTGCAGCCCAGTTGGGCTTCCTTATATGGCGTGGGATCCTAACATTGATCTACACATCAGCTACATGGGTTCGGCCCAGCCTTTGTTACGAAGCCTGGCCGAATACACTGTTATGGACAGTGCACCCCTTGAAATCCATCTCATGGGCTCTATGGGCCCAAAACTTACCCTAAGTGGTCCTTGGGCCAAGCCACCTTGTAACACTCAGGGACTATGGGCAGATGCAAGATTAGCCCATCAGGTATTATCCTCAATGGTCTTACACTTAACCTCTCAGCCCATAATGATCATACACTGCCCGACAAGAGAGAACCTCTCCCTCGGCTGCAAGGAACAGTGTTTCACTCTCTGCTTATATGGATCCCAGGAATTAAAACTTTTGCAAACCTTTTAGAAACCATAATATATATACTTTTATATTTCATATAAAATATATTTTGCAAAACAAATCTCAACAATTGAAATCGGCTGCCGGCAGTCTTGGTTTCCATTAGTGAGAGTGCATCCCCGATCATTACCTTTGTCCGACAAAGGGGCTGATCTTGTCCCTATGATCACCCACTCAGATGAATTCTCTGGTTGTCCCAACATACCCAGGTTTCGACCCCCACTAAGGATCTCACTAATTGGTACATCAAAGACAACCTAATTCGACACCTAGTGCAGTATAATAATCGAGTCTAGGGGGTCGGGTGTAACTTTCTAGTTTTGCCCATCAATCTCCAAGGTCCAGGACAGTACTGGAAATATGGTCTAGTTCAAAGATTCAATTAATCATACATTGTATGTGCCTAGGGTCTCACCCTGGCAGCTGAGACAGGCCACCCCAACTAACTTGGTGGCACCATAGTGTTAGCCTTGTCAGGATTGGTCTCCCCAGACTGACCCACTGGCTGTGAACATTCTAAACTAACACAAATCTCATTAAGTGTCTAGTTTAAGGGTATTACACAGAAACATACCAAGGGAATATGAATCAAATATGCATTTTATTCATTTACAAAAAACTCATAAAGTACATCATCTTGATTGAAGCTAAGGGCATACAAAACTGTCTAACAGGGAGCAAGGGGGACAAGGATTGGGGGTGGGGAATGAGGTTCTAGACCCACCCCGACCCGATTATATATATACATATATATGATATTATGTATATTATTTCTATAGCTCAAAATATATTTAAAATTTTTTATTTATTTAAAATACAATTTATTTTCTAAAAGATATTGTTAATTAAAATTTTTTGGGGATTCAAGTCCCCACGGGGAACCCATCCCGTCGGAGATTAGGGATGGAGGACAATTTTTATTCCCAATGGGGATCAGCATCGTGGACGATGATTTATTTTATAATCAGGGTTGGGGACAGGGAATGTGATCCCCACCCCAAATCCACCCCATTACCATTCCTAATTTGTTCGTGTGTTCCTGTCAATAAATAGATCCATGTCATGGTAGGAAAATAATAGCCACATAAAATGTGATGTGTGTATGAAGCGTTGACATGCACTTTACATTAATGTATATTCAAGTTATTCTAGTTTTCTTGAGTTTTTGCCACCATTCCAAGGGAAAAGACATCATCTATTTGAGTTTTGGTGGAGGAGAAAATTGAAAGACACAAGGGAAAGTTCATTTAATTTCTTTGTAATATAATTAAATGATGTTTCAAAGTTTTGAAGGCAGGATTCCCACTATTGAAGTTAATGCATTCGTTATCTACAACATTAGATTGTTATTGCATGTTGAGTTTATAGGAGACAATGTTAGGAGAGATAGTAACCCCACGCAGGCCTCTGACGCATCGACACATGGCCAAGGGAGGAGCCAATTAGCACGTTTGGCAGGGTAGAGGTCGGTACACAGTGCGAGACCAAAGGCGCAACCCCACGCAGCGAGCTAAGGTGATCGCCCTGTTAGAGCTAGATTGCATCCTGACCATCCTCATTTGTCCGCTTATAGGCGACATCAAGTATAAATAGGGCATGCCACCACCAAGGTAAGGGGTCTCTCTCGGGCCACCAGACTTTCATCTCTCCAAACTCTCTTTCTCTCTAGCTTTCTGGCGACCTCGTCCGAGCTCCTTGGACCTTGTCCGCCCTCTCTGCCATGCCCTCACTGACTTGATAGTCGGAGTCCCCGCCTCGGGTTATCACCTGGGGCCTTTGACGTTCCCTTCCTTGCAAGCACTCGGTCTTATCCAACCTCAACCGACCTTGGGCAGACTTCACCAACCCTCGACTATAACCCACTTTGGGTCCCCTTGGCCCTCGGCAACAGCACACTCCAAGCTTCTCTAGCCCTCAGCCTTGGCACCCCTCGGATCCATCCACTAGCCATCTAGTATAGGAAGCAAAGCAAATTTACTTTGTTGTCTTAAGCCAATCCGAGCATCAACAATTGGCACCATTTGTGGGAACAATTGCTAAGCCTTCCCCCCAACACTACAACTCTGCTTCCAACAAAATGGCTAACAACAAGAAAACTACACAGAACTTGGTCACCAGGGACCAATTCTAGATGGTCCTCGACTGGCTTGACCACCTCACGCAGAGGTTGGACGAGGTGGGGTGACTGGCAGGAGGCTGCCCCGCTGGTGACCTAGGGTATCACCGTAGACACCCTTCACGGGCTCCACCTGCTAAGAGCCTTGTTGGACCTTACTGGGACGACTCTTCAACATCTAGCGGAAGTGGCCAAAATGTGAGTCATTTGCTGAGAACCCTCCAACCTCTTGACCGAAAGGGGAACGAATCAAAATGGTCTTGCAACCAACGTTGAATACAAGGACACCACCGTCGACAAGAAATGCCTCCTCCACCTCGTACCTCGGACCTCCGAGACTACCTCAATGACCGATGGGCCAAAAGGGATCGAGGCACGATCGGCCCATCCCACTGCTAAGGAGACCAGGACGAAGCCGTGGTACCTGTCAGCCAGCAGATCACCGACCTAGAATGGTAGCTTAGTGTAGTGAAGGATGAAATTCGGCAAGTAAAGGAGAGTCGAGATGACACCTCAGCAAGTCAGTGCCCCTTCATCAGGATGGATGCCTTCACTGCCGCCATCACCTCGAAACTTCACCATCACCTTCCGGGCATTCATGCTCATGTATGGGTACTCCGACCATTGATGTGTCAAGCCTTCCAGGCGACCTTCAAGGGGTAGCTCGACGCAGGTTCTTCGGGCTCCCGCCTTGCTCCATCAACTCTTGGGACCAGTTCACTAACCTCTTCCTCGCCCACTTTATCAGTAGCCAATGATGCTAGAAGAGCGTCATCTCACTCATGGTTGTCCGACAGCGACATGGCGAGAGCTTGCTGTCCTACCTCAACCGCTTCAAGAAAGAAGAGTTCGAGGTCCATGACCTCAATCTCATGGTCTCCATGCATGCATTAATCCAAGGCCTCCTCCCAAGGTCGGCCCTTAAGTGCTATGTTGCCAGTTTTCTTCCCAAAACCAAGGCGGAATTTTTGAAAAGGGCACAAAAGTACATCGCCGCCGAGGAAGCCTCGGCTGGCGAGCATCAAGATGGAGAGGCCAACCATGACCATGGCGACCACCAACATGGTGACGACAATAGCAGGAAGTCATCGGCCTCATCCTACGACTAGTACACGCTACTCAACTCCACCCGAGCACACATCTTCATGCAAGTAGGAGGGGAGGAGTATATGAAGTGGCTTGGGAAGAGAAAGAGGAACCCCAAGAGGGGTGACCCAACAAAATACTGCATGTATCACTGTAGCATCGGCCATGACACTGAGGAACCCCAATGGTCATAGTCATCCACTCATCATCAACACCTCAGCCTTGGGATTGCCTACAAGCCGGTCCATGTAACCATAAGAGCTCGGCCTCCGCCGATCATGTAAACACGTTTTGTATAAAAGCAAGTTTCTCTCACCTTGCCTCAAACCCTTAGCGTATACTTTTTCATCTCGACTGAGCACCCTTCCGCAGCATACAACCTTTGCCATGGTTTTTGGACTAGACCTCCATCAAAGGCACCCAACCCTTGGAGGTCATATGCCTAGTAGCCAGGTCCCTCACATCGGTCGACTGCCTAGTCGCGGTATACAACATTCACCAAGGTTACACGCCTAGATCGGATGTCGACCCAAGGCATATGACCCTCTTGGGGGGAACACGCCCTCAAGCAATCAACTAGCCATGGCACACAACCTTCAACAAGGTTACACGCCTGGACCGGACGTCGACCCAAGGCATACGGCTCGTTGGAGGTCACATGCTGGTTCGCTCCTCGCAACAAGGGATTTATTGGACCTTGACCGTAGCTGATGGGGCGGCCCTTGCTTTTGGCTTTGGCCTCGGAGAGACCCTCCAAGCGAGCGAGTTCTCTTCTAGGCTTGAGAGCAAGCATTGGCCCTTCGCTTGGCTCAATTAATGTTAGAATAGACATGCTGAAGGGGACAACACCAACTCGCTGAGGCCAAGGTGGTCTGCGGTGCCGACTGAGATCCACACAGCCTCAGTCGCAGATGGGTTCACATGCCCTATCCCCCATGGGATGAGTATCCAAGACAGCTATGGTGTGCACCTCCCTTTCCTTCTCGCTAGGAAGGGGGGCCCGTGTTTTTAGCGTCGAAGCTAGGCCTTGGTCTTACTCACTTGGGTTATTGAGTGGTGGAAATTTTGCAACTTGGGACCTATTAGAAGGGGGCACCAACCCCTACATAGAAGAAATGCAACCACAAAAAGGCACAAGATATGCAAAAATTGCATTCCATGTTGGGCAACTTAGAACAGGCCTCAAACCTTGGTGATCTCTTTGGCAACTTGGCTTGCTGACGACCATCAATGCTCACCTTGCTCTATCACCTCGGACGCCATCCCCACCTTTGCTGACGTGCACCCTCCTTTTCGATGACCTCGCCCCCTCAGCTTGGGGCACCCTCATCGCGGACACCGGCTACACATTACCACCCCGGCTCGGGGTAGATTCACCTTAGACGTCGCCCGCACCTCAGCGGCCCCTCCTTGCTAGTGACAACACCTCAGCTTGGAACATCCTCACCGTAGGCGCTTTTCATACCTCGCCTCCTCGCCTCGAAGCATCATCACCTCGGGCGATAACCCCACCTTGACAACTCTCACTACCTGCCTCTCTATGGGCACGCACCCCTCAACTCGAGTCAACGTCACCCCAGACGCCTGCAACTTTACATCTGTCGCCCTCTTCTTATAGAAGCCGCAAGCCGATGGCATGACAAGCAACCCGCAGTAGCCGAGGTACCCTCTTGGCCGAGATGCTCTCCTGGCCGAGGTGTCCTTTTGACCTATCTGCTAAACGGGCTCTCTTCAAATGCCTACTCAAGTAGCAAGTCCCTGGCATTCAAAAACATCCTTACGCAAGCACGAGCTAACCGATGCTTACCAATGGGAGAGAGGGCCAACGTGTCAGGCCGACAACAGGAATCCTCCTACCTAGGCAAGCAAAGTCGAGGCCAACTTGTGTCAAAGCTTACTCCACCATCTAAGGCTCAGCTCAACTCCCAACAAGTTGACTTGAACGACCAGCCCTCTGTACCTGATACAAGGAAACACCTCCATCGTCTTGCATACGGTCACGACCTGATGCCCACCTCGAGTACGGTCTAGACTTTCAACACCGAGGCAGGTCACGCACGTGGTCAACACCTAGCACCGGAATTCATCTCGTGCGTGGCCACGAAACACCCACTTGTCGTCTACACCTCACATAGTGGTGACTGGCTAGAAGTCAATGCTTGGCCCACACATGGACTCATCAGCTCATCTGACACACACGACTAGAGGGCATGTGCACCTCATACCCGTATAAAACACGGTACTGAGCTCTTTGGAGCCAAGGCTAGCACCTCCGTGCTCTTCGACCCTCCACAACCTCCTTAAGGAGCGGAATCAGCATAGCAGGTAATGGAAGCCCGTCGAAGCCGAGGATGACATCTTCATGCTCATAGGCCAGACTACCTCCAATGAGGCCTCAACCATCGCCGACGTCTCCATGCTCCCAAGCCAAACTATCCTTAGCAACTCCGAAATCAGAACCAGCACCTCTACGCCTGAAGACCACTCTCTCCAGCCTAGCTACAGTCGAGGTCCTTGCCATAGAAGGTCACTCAATGCCTCCTAGTAAGAATGACACCCTCTTCGGCCGAAGCCGAGGTCCCTAGCTAAGACCTCCACCATGGCCTCGAGAGTGGGGGAAAATGATGTAGGTGCTTTAGGCAGGCTCTAGTGCATCAACACATGGCCAAGGGTGGAGCTAATCAGCGCATCTAGTAGGGCAGAGGTTGGTGCCCAGCTCGTGACCAATGGCGCGACCCTACGTGGTGAGCTCGGATGGCCGTCTTGTCAAGGCCGGATCGCATCCTGACTGTCCACATGTTTCTTCCTACAATGACCTCAAATATAAATAGGGCATGCCACCCCCAAGGTAAGGGGTCTCTCTCGGACCACCAGACTTCCATCTCTCAAAACTCTCTTGCTCTCTAGCTTTATGGCGACCTCATCCGAGTTCCGCAAACCTTGTCCACTCTTCATGCTCATAGGCCAGACTACCTCCAATGAGGCCTCAACCATCGCCGACGTCTCCATGCTCCCAAGCCAAACTATCCTTAGCAACTCCGAAATCAGAACCAGCACCTCTGCGCCTGAAGACCACTCTCTCCAGCCTAGCTACAGTTGAGGTCCTTGCCATAGAAGATCACTCAATGCCTCCCAGTAAGAATGACACCCTCTTCGGCCGAAGTCGAGGTCCCTAGCTAAGACCTCCACCATGGCCTCGAGAGTGGGGGAAAATGATGTAGGTGCTTTAGGCAGGCTCTAGTGCATCAACACATGGCCAAGGGTGGAGCTAATCAGCGCATCTAGTAGGGCAGAGGTCGGTGCCCAGCTCGTGACCAATGGCGCGACCCTACGTGGTGAGCTCGGATGGCCGTCTTGTCAAGGCCGGATCGCATCCTGACTGTCCACATGTTTCTTCCTACAATGACCTCAAATATAAATAGGGCATGCCACCCCCAAGGTAAGGGGTCTCTCTCGGACCACCAGACTTCCATCTCTCAAAACTCTCTTGCTCTCTAGCTTTATGGCGACCTCATCCGAGTTCCGCAAACCTTGTCCACTCTTCATGCTCATAGGCCAGACTACCTCCAATGAGGCCTCAACCATCGCCGACGTCTCCATGCTCCCAAGCCAAACTATCCTTAGCAACTCCGAAATCAGAACCAGCACCTCTGCGCCTAAAGACCACTCTCTCCAGCCTAGCTACAGTTGAGGTCCTTGCCATAGAAGGTCACTCAATGCCTCCCAGTAAGAATGACACCCTCTTCGGCCGAAGCCGAGGTCCCTAGCTAAGACCTCCACCATGGCCTCGAGAGTGGGGGAAAATGATGTAGGTGCTTTAGGCAGGCTCTAGTGCATCAACACATGGCCAAGGGTGGAGCTAATCAGCGCATCTAGTAGGGCAGAGGTCGGTGCCCAGCTCGTTACCAATGGCGCGACCCTACGTGGTGAGCTCGGATGGCCATCTTGTCAAGGCCGGATCGCATCCTGACTGTCCACATGTTTCTTCCTACAATGACCTCAAATATAAATAGGGCATGCCACCCCCAAGGTAAGGGGTCTCTCTCGGACCACCAGACTTCCATCTCTCAAAACTCTCTTGCTCTCTAGCTTTATGGCGACCTCATCCGAGTTCCGCAAACCTTGTCCACTCTTCATGCTCATAGGCCAGACTACCTCCAATGAGGCCTCAACCATCGCCGACGTCTCCATGCTCCCAAGCCAAACTATCCTTAGCAACTCCGAAATCAGAACCAGCACCTCTGCGCCTGAAGACCACTCTCTCCAGCCTAGCTACAGTTGAGGTCCTTGCCATAGAAGGTCACTCAATGCCTCCCAGTAAGAATGACACCCTCTTCGGCCGAAGCCGAGGTCCCTAGCTAAGACCTCCACCATGGCCTCGAGAGTGGGGGAAAATGATGTAGGTGCTTTAGGCAGGCTCTAGTGCATCAACACATGGCCAAGGGTGGAGCTAATCAGCGCATCTAGTAGGGCAGAGGTCGGTGCCCAGCTCGTGACCAATGGCGCGACCCTACGTGGTGAGCTCGGATGGCCGTCTTGTCAAGGCCGGATCGCATCCTGACTGTCCACATGTTTCTTCCTACAATGACCTCAAATATAAATAGGGCATGCCACCCCCAAGGTAAGGGGTCTCTCTCGGACCACCAGACTTCCATCTCTCAAAACTCTCTTGCTCTCTAGCTTTATGGCGACCTCATCCGAGTTCCGCAAACCTTGTCCACCCTCTCTGCTATGCCCTTACTGACTTGATCGTCGGAATCCCTGCCTCGGCTTATCACGTGGGACCTTTGACGTTCTCTTCCTCACAGGTACTCGGCCTCAACCAACCTTGGCCGACCTCGAGCAGACTTCACCAGCTCTCGGTTGTAACCCACTTCAGGTCCCCCTAGACCTCGGCCACAGCGCACTCCGAGCTTCTTTGGCCCTCGACATCGGCACCCCTTGGATCCATCCACTAGCCATCTCATATAGGAAATCCGAGCATTAACACATACATTTGGTGATGAGGATCTTGTAATTGAAGATGATAATGATGAGGAGGATGGACATAATGATGGAGGTAATGTGGTATATGGGCAAGGACAATATTATAATGAAAGTTTGGCGTAACATTGTTGTGAAGATAGTGATAGCATATGGATATGCACAAATATAACATGTACATTTTTCTTTTATTAATACACTTATTAGTTGATTGTGAAAGTGGAAACTGATATTTTTTGTTGAATTTTGATTCCTTGAAACTTTAGAATTTTTTTTGAACTTTATGGCATTTTATCAATACTCATTAGTTATGATTGATGTTTTGTTATAGAGATCCTTACACAATATATGACTTGTGAAATTTTGATTAAACTTTGTGTGTGCGAGTGTGTATATATACATATTTTCATTTTGAAATATGCATGGAAAAATCGAAGGATTAATCTGCCAGGACTGAATGAATGAAATAGTTTATGATGGCTAGTTTTACTGAAGCCCGTTTAAAGTGCTTGTCTTCCTTTAACTTTTCATAATAAAAAAATGCCTGCATAATTTTTCATAATAAAAAAATCTAGAATCCATTTTTTTCTAGATGATTTGGAGAATGATAATATTCAAGAATTGGTGTGAAATGGAGCCATATTTCTTGCATGATGTTCGACGTTTGTGGTTTAAGATGCTCTTATATATTCAATACAAGAAAATATTTACACCATTAGCATTGCCTAAACAATCAAGGTTCATTTGGTTCCCTATAATAGGTGCCTGGAATTCGAATAAAATGGGATTTCATTCTGTGCCTCCCTTAGAAATGATATCCCATTCTAGAGTTTTTCAAAAAGTAAAGAACTCGACAAAAAAAAAAAACCAAACCTTAATATAACAAATCCTAATATTAATAAAATATTAGTAAAATAGTAATAAAATATTAGTATTTTAATAAAATATTAATATAATATATTAAAGTAATAATATATTAATGTTTAATTAATAATATAAGAATAACAATCTCTCTATATGTAATAAAACAAGAAGTGCCATATCGGCATGACTCTCCTTTCTCCCTTACCATTTATCTATTTTGTTGTTTTTTGAATTTTTATTTTTGAAATTGAACAAAATCGCTTATGTAGATATTCAATTTTAAGTCTTCAAGACTTTCACATCTCCTCATTAACTTTTTCCTCTGTCTCACAGAATTTTAAGTCTTTAAGACTTTCAACTCTCTCTCCACAAATAACTTCATTATTTATCTCTCTTCTCCTCATTAGTCTAATAAACCAAAAGCAATTTGCTTAGGGGTGATCATTTCAGTCCAACTCGGGCCTTATTTTGCATCAAGCCTACAATTTTTAGGGCTGTCATGGGCCAATCTAGCCTGTAAACAAATAATAGTTTAGAAATTAGTTAATAAAATATCATAAATAGTCAAATCACCTAAAAATAATAGGAAAGAGAATTTATGATATAGGTCCTACCCCTTCCATCATTAACCTATTTTAACATATTTCTATAGGCGTCTTCCATTATTAGCCTATTGAATTTGAGAGAAAGAGAATTTTACTCTCATCCAAATTCTACTTATTTGTTTCATACTCAATTTCAATTTAATTGGTTAATTGTCAAAAAATATATATTTTGAAACATAATAACTAAAATTAAAATAAAGAATACTAAAGTTAATAAAAATGTTAAAATTTAGCAAGTTTTTTTATTAAAAATATTTAAAAACCATTTGAATTTCATATAAAATTTAATTAAAATAATAAAAGCAATAATGGCCTAATTAGAAATATCATAAGGTTCTTTCTACTTAGGAATGACCATTTATAACTTAGCCCAACCTACCTAGACCTACAAAATTTGTGGGCTCAAGAAACTATTTTAATTCTTCAGAGCTAAGTTTAGCTAAAACCTACACCAACCCCAAACATAATGTGGGGCTATAAATGAATCGGATTTAGATTAGGTCCAACTTAATCTACATATGCATCCTCATTCAATTATGATCTCTAGATCCACATCCGCATTCGATTATTATGTCAAATTTTGGATTTGATTTGGATTTAATCGGCAATCATTTATTGTGTTTAAAATGACTACAAATTAAAAAAAATAAAAAACTAATTATTGCACTTGGGGTGTTGGCCAAGCTCGGCTAGACAACCTTAGACACTATTAATGCACTATCAAAATCTGGCATGAGATATTTTATTTTTATTGGTTCACTAAGCTACACAATGGGGGTAGCCCATCCCCCATAGCTCCTTTGGCTCTAATATTAATAAATTTTGTCTAAAAATAGTTATATCTCCAAAAGTAATGCATGCATAGGTTGTACTCAGTTTGGCTCAGTCTAATTATGAATGTCACATTGTTCTTAGGGGTGCAACTTGGGGGTTGGGTTAGGTTGATACTCAACCAAAGCCCAACCCAAAGTCTTAAACCTCGAGCTTGAGCTTAGATTAATTTAATTATGATTATAACCTAATTTTATATATTTACTAATATTTAAGTAATATTTACAAAAAATTATAACATTTAATTTTAATAAGTAAAATAAATAAAATAGAACATTAATAAGTAATGCAGGAAGTAATTATTCTATTAAGTAATTAGGAGTAATTTATTATTTTTGTAAAAAAAATATTTATATGATTAATCCTATTTACTAAATTACTAAATTATTTTGTAACAAATTACTAGAATAAATATTAGTTATTCTAAACAACATCGCATTCCTTATAATATTTATTAATTTATGTTATTTCGCTTTCCCTTGACAAATCATGTACATTGCAAGGGTTTCTACTAGTAAAACATTAATACATTAATACAAAACTAAAAATTTTCAATTGATTTTGACTTTGATTTCTAGATAAATCAAACAACAACAATTGGAATCTAATTTTGATTCCTATTCAAACCAAATGGAATAGGTGATTTTGCTTCTGATTTCATGATTCTAATTTCAATTCTAATCATGATTGCAAACCAATTGGACCCTCATATGTAGGGGTGAGCAAATGGAATATTCTACCTAGAGCTGAATGGAATTGACCTGGAACTAGCCTTAAACTGACCCAAGCACTCATGGGTACAAAGGCCCTGATCTCACTAATCAAAGACTTAAGCCTTGAGGTGAGGCATATGGATTCTGCCTCAAGTCTTAAGCCTCACAACTTTGATGTGAGGCTTAAGCCTTTATTGGAATGAAGCATAAGCCTCAAGCCTCAAGGTGTAAGGCGTATCATGAGGCGTAAAAAGGCGTAAGCCAAAAATATCAGCAATTAAATAGTGATTTAATGCAAAAAAATGTATTTATATAATTTAAAACATATAGGGAAAACACTAGAATAATTATGGACCAAATAAAAAAGTAAAAATGGAAAACTAACAAGGCAAATCAAACTATGCTAATTTTTCTTAGTGTTTTAAGATAGTTCTGTTAGTATGGTGGTGAGGCTAGATGGGGTGGTCTCCTTGAAGGATAAAGAAGGGTTGGGAGCAAAGGCCATGAGAGGAGTAATGGATAGGTTCCTACCTTTGGAGAATCTTGGTAGAATCGGATAGCAAGGGTGGTTGAAAGAGAATGTCCCCTGGTTGTACTTTACAACCTCTTTTTATAAGGGAGATCCTGAGACTTTAAGGAGAAGGATTCCATGAAGGGTTTGATTCCTTTTAGGAAAGGGAATCCTAGTCTTTATGTTGGTTGTTGAGGGAATGCCATTGGGGTTTTGCCATGTGTTTCACAAGATCCTCTAAGGTTGAAGTCTCATTTTCCTTAAGGATTCTCGTTTAGCACGTACAGGCTACATCCCATCATAGGTTTCCTTATAGTTATGTGTCAAGGCCAAGATTTTGGGCCTAATTGGAGTACTCGTGTGTTTGCTCGATCGCCTTCGAGATGCCTCATCATAGCTCATTGTGACTAGAAGGAGTGGCGGTCTCCCGTAGGCGAGTGCCATTGGCCTCAAGGCCTATCCACCATTTGTTATAGCATGGGCTGTCATTTCGTGTCCACCACAAGGTGCTAGTAGTGTATTGGGTTTGTCTTAGACTGGCAATGCCATTTTATGTCCATCACAAGTTTCAAGCAATGCTCATTTCTCATTCTAAGTCTCAAGAGGTGTTCAATGCTTATCACAGTTCTTGGATGGCCTTCTATGCTCATTGTAGATGTATGGGTTTTCCATCATTTTGATAGTGTTTTTTGTATCATTGTAGGGGTATCCTAGTGATGGTAAACTACATGTACTTGCAAGTTCAATACAAGAAGGACTAATTAAGTTCTTAGTTCTTAGTTTCTTTTGAATAATTGAAGTGATATTTTTCTTATTATTCTAAATGTAATATCCGAAGTTTGTTATTTTTCTTAATTCCTCTCCTAATTAATTTTTTCTTAATAGTAATAGTAAAAGTAACAGTAATAATAATAATATTATTATTATATTATTATTATTATTACTATTATTATTATTAGTAGTAGTAGTAGTATTTACATAGATCAAATCAACTAAGTTGTTTCCTTTCTTCTAAATTATTTTTTACATGAAATATAAAATCTTTATATATATATGGAATAAAAAATAGAAAATTCAAAAAAAAGAGACAATTTTTTTTATATAAACACACGAAAACACACTGATGAAGAAATTTTCTCCTTTTTTTGAATTTTCTATTTTTTTTATTCCATGTCATTTTTTAAACAACCAATGAGGTGCTCTCCTTTCCCATAAAAATTACCTAAAATCTCTCTCTCTCTCTCTCTCTCTCTCTAGCTCCCACACGTTCCCAATAACCTAAATAATAACTTCTCCTAAAATTTCTCCTAAGGCTCAGTTTGGAAGGAGTACAAATACAAGTATGTATAGTACAAATACATACAAAATACAACGTTTTGCACTGTACATATTTGCATTTGTACTCCTTCCAAACCAGAGTTCAAATCAGCCCCCCCCCCACACACACAAGATTTCCCCCTACAATGTCCCACATCACATCCCCATCGTGTATTGGGAATATCTCCCGATGATGACATCATCATTTCTAGTATTATTATCGGGAGATGTTCCCAATACATGCCAGGGATGTGTTGTGGGACGTTGTGGGGGGCTGATTTGATCTCTCCAAACCAAGCTTAAACTACCTCCCCCACCATCCCTCATTTTCTCTCCTAAATGATCTCTAATCCTATTTATCCTCTCTCCCACTTTTTTATCTATTTCTATCTAAAGAACGTTTCAATTAAAAATTTAAAAATTATTTAATATTCTCACGAAATTATATAATAACTTTAAAATATTTATTGAAAACACAAGAAAATAGTCTCTCTCTCTCTCTCTCCCCTCTCCCACACGTTCCCAATAACCTAAATAATATCCTCTCCAAAATTACCTCCCCCACTATCCCTTAATTTCTCCTAAATTATCTTTAATTTAATAGAGATTTCTCTCATAAGTTATCTCTAATCTTATTTACCCTCTCTCTCACTTTTCATCTATATCTATCTAAAGAAAGTTTGAATTAAAATATTCTCACAAAATTATATAATAATTTTAAAATATTTATTAAAAACACCAAAAATAGTTATAATGGATTTAATATTATTCATATTATTAATAATTTTTTATTTTTACAAAATCATTGTTTTCCAGATTATTCAATTTAAATGTTATTCAAGTAAATAAATATTTAACATTAAAAAAATTAAAATATTGTTTAAATATTTCAATAGCTAAATATATAAAATAACTAAATATTAAAAGTAGCTAAATAATTATATAACAAATATTTAATATTATTTAATAATTTAAAAATAAATAATTTTCAAATAATGAAAAATTTTAAATATTTTATACATTATTTAAATATTTAAATAAGTAGATATTTTATCTAACGATATATTTAACATAAATAAATTTTAAATAGTTAAAAAACAATGAATTATGTAATAAATTTAAAAATATCTTAAAACTAGTAAAATAATTATAACATAATATTCAAATTAATAATAATTTAATATTTTACAAAATTATTAACAAAATTATGTCATAATAGTATAAATTATAATTTTGTGGATTATTAAATTCAATAATTAGTTAATATTTTAAAATTTAATAATGATATTATTTAAAAAACTAAATAATATTGTAAATAACTAATTTCACTTATATCAACTAATAATTCTATAAAATAACTTAATAAAATTAAAGTTTATAAACAATAATTTTAAAATCTTTATCTTTATTTGTTATATATTTATATATAATAAAATCAATATTTGTTTTATTTCAAGTAATTTTATTGTTTTTTGTGATAAATATATTTTAGATAATTACGTATGAATCTATTTTTGCTTTGTTATTTAATAGAAAATTTTAATAATTGTTAGAGATTAAACTACTGTTTATTTAACTTTATAAGTTTAATTTATTGTACTTATTGTATTTATTGTGTTCTTGTTATAATTTATTGATTAATATTTAATAGAAATTAAACTATTATTTGAGACTACACTATCTATTGACTAATTTAATATATTTTTAGTATTTATTATATTTTTTGTAATTATTGCATTTTTATTACCAATATATTTTCAATAATTGTGTATTTTCTCTATAAGTTTTCAATAATTATTGAAGATTAAATTATTTTAATTTCTTAGGGATTAGACTATGAATTTAGCTAAAATTAGGAGTGCTCATGGGTTAGTTTGGTTCGGCTATAGGCTATTTGGCCAACTAAATTGATTTGGTTAGGTTGGGGAGTTGGTCACCCGAAACTAGGGATGCAAACAGATTAGATCATATTCGAATCAACATATGTCTGAATTTTACCTGATATTGTTAATTACATATCTTGGATATGATACATATGGATCTGAATTCAAATTCGATGATACATATGATACATATAGTTCCTAGATATTAATAAATTATTAAATGAAAATAAAATATAACAATTTAAATAAAGAAAAATAAAAACTACAAGTGTCTTTTCAACTATTTTCATTACATATATACATGTTTTTATAAAAAATAAATAATATAACAAATTTGCAAAAATGCAATATAAATAATATATTTATAAATGAATAAAAAGTAACATATCTATGTGTGTTATATATATTTATATAAATAAATAAATAACATATATATCAGATCGAATCTTATCGAATCATATAGGGCCCGGGTGATCTGAATTTGATTTGATTTCTTATAAGATCCTATTATCTGATCCGATCCAAAAGTTTGAAATGAGGCTATCTGAATCCAAGAATATAGGACCGAACTTCGGATCAGATCATGATTTGAGCCATTTGCACCCCTACCTGAAACCAACTAACTATTAGTGAAATCCGTCCAACTTGGGTTGTATCAATTTGAGTCGATTTTTGGTTTGGTTAATCGGTTCAAAAGATTTAAACTTAAAAAATAAATATGAAAATTAAATTCATGAAATAAAATATTTTAGACTAAAAATATGGGAATTTTCCCACTTTTCCATATTAAAAATATAAAATATAAATCTATATCTATGATTGAGTCATTCAATTTTGGTCAATTTACAATGGCCAAAGTGAAATTGATCTAACTTGGTCAGGTTGGGAAATTGTTGAACCAAAGCCGATAAAAAATACTAGAAAATCGACCAACTCGAGTCGAGTTGGTTGGTTTCATCACTATATTGAACAATGCTAGCTAAAATTAATTATTGCTATTTTTGTGTTATAAAACAATTATTAATAGTAGTATGTAAGGGAAAATCTATGATGGGGAAAAAATATGGGATTGAAAGTGTTTTGACCAATGGAAATCCACCCATGAATTTTGATAAATAACACCTATTGGCTATCACGTTTATAATACTAGTTGGTTGGTCAAAATTTTTTAGATATCATATCTTTTCTATATCATTGTCGAACTCAAAACATAAATAATTATTAATTATTTAAAAATTGAAAAATATAAAACAATTGTATACTCTTATGCATATCTATTATTTAACTTTTGCTTAACAAATCTTGTGTATTGCATAGGTCCCATTAGTTGCTTATAAACTTCTAGTTTATAAATATGCATACCTTCTACCATTTTAATTTAGTATATTATTTGTTCTTTTCATCAATTTATAAACTTTAATTAATTTTTTTCTTAAATTTTGAGGCTTATGCCTCACCTTTTTGGGCCATTAAGCCTCAACTACACCTTTAACTTTTAAAATCTTGGTGTCACTTGACCATTGAGTTATTTAAATATATAAGAATTTATTTTCATTTTAATATTTAAATGTCTATAATAAAGAATGTAAAAAATAACATTTTACAAAATTTAAATTATAATTATAATTGAAAATAAAAAACTATAATAATAAAAACTTTGGAAAGCATTGTAACCTATTATAGAATTTTAAAATTACAACACCCCATAGTGGATTCATCCCACTTGTAAGGTGGAACTATGAATTCTCATGTGAGCTGAAGAGTCATTCTCCTTAAAAACTTTAAATTATATAATAATATATTATAATAATCCATAAATTAAATATTATAATGATAAGCTTTAAACCACCAAGATCAAAACAATCCCAACATCTGAACATCCCAAGGTATTACAATACGGTGGCTCGAATAATACGAAATCGAGCCTCTCTTAAATATAAAGTAGGTAACCTTGGCACTTCCCTTTCTTCTCCGCGGTCATTAGGGTTTAGAACGTGACGGCAGTTTGGCGGAAATCATAATCTGTAAGTCTCTTCCCCTCTGCTTCTTTTCATTTTAAATCTGCAAAATCTGTTCTTTCTGCATTATTCATGAAATGCTTAATTTTGACTTCATTGTATAGACGATTTGATTTGTGAGTTTTCCATCTTCTCGACTTCTCTGTTCCTCTATCCAATCCTAAAAATTTAAACCTGCATAGTTGAAGATCATTTGGGTTGATAATTTTAGTTTTCTCCTTCTGACTTGCTTCGGATTCACACCATCTCAGATTTTAGTGGTTTTATTTTTTGCACTTTAGCTTCATTTCTGGCACCATTCACGTTGTAACTTGAACGCGATGAGCCATGTATTGCACAATAGTGAACCTATGACTATGTAGATTTTTGGGTAAATGTCAAGGTCTTCGTGAGAAGTTCAGATTAATTGTTTCTGGTTGGAACCGTGATCTTGATTAAACTGGTTGTCTCGGATAGAACACAACACAAACGTGTATCGGCGAATGTGATTTCTTGGAGTAGGCAAATGGGTTTATATTTCAGAGTTAAAGTATCATATTTGTAAAAAAGTGTCAGTTTTTTTAAGATCTATCACAGACAAGCCATTCAGGTTAAGAAAAAAAACACAGGCAGTAGATGTACTTGATTACCCATCATATTAGCTATGTATAAGTTTATATTTTGCTATTTTGCTCTCATTTAAGTTATATTTTTAACATTGTTATTCTTGATTTGCAGAAGCCATGGCCGTTCCTCTTCTTAGCAAGAAGATAGTAAAGAAACGAGTCAAGAAGTTCAAGAGGCCCCAAAGTGACCGAAAAATCTCCGTGAAGGTACAATTCACTAATTGGATCTTCTCAAAATCTGTCATTGTCTTACGGAGGAGTTTATTTCCTCTAACCATAGATTTTTGAAAACAAAATCATGTTTTCCTAATGGATTTCTCTACTTGGTGGATAATTTTCGCCAACCATAGTTTGTTGAAAATAACGTTATTTCCTCTGAATTCTTCCCTTTGTTTTTTTTTGGATAATTGTTAGGATATAGAGGAAGGAAATGGATAATTGAACTTCTAATTTGTTTTTATGAATATGTTGTAATTTTCAAGCAGTGTTATATTGACCAATTATGCGCAGATATGGGTATGAACATGGAAACAAATATGTGAAATGGGGATATTTCTCTATTTCCCAAAATCTTGGACATGGATATGGGTATGGGTATGTCATATAATGTGTCTATGTCATGAATCTATATCTAGTTTTTGAAGCCTAAATTCCATTTCTGAAGACTGATCTCCTGCCAAATTTAAGGAAATTTCTGTTATGTGCAAATATTTTCTAGTATATTGGTTAAAATATGCAACTTTACTTGTTTTAAAAGTGTTAATACACACACATCTAAAGGTGTCCACACGGTGGTATCTTATTATCCAATGTTCTGAAAATCATAATCGTATTATAAATTGTAGAGAAAATTAAATCAAAGCGATTCATGAATTGTATTGTAAATCGTAAGATTATTTCTATGTTTTTAAAAAGATTATAAAAAATAAAACAGAGATATACCAATAGGAATTTTTAACCCATATTGACCATGTATGTACCTAAATCAATAGAATTTACCACTTATAAAATAGAAGCCTAAGATGATATAATCAAATTTGACTTGAAAGTTAAATAATACTCATATAATGACTCTGTATCCTACATACGATGGAAAATAAACTCAATATGTGGTTCAAATGACGTAAATAAGTCAATTTCTAGTAAGATCTTTAAAACAAGTCACTTTGACAAAATTAAATATTAACAAAATAAAATGACCAAAGTAGAGAACTAATTCTTAATTGAATTGATTTGAATCGCATGAATTGTATATATCATAAGATTTATGATTCAAATTGTAGGATTCAAAGAAAAATCATAAGATTTTTGCAGAAAAGGATTTGGACATAAGATTCAAATTGAAATCGTTGGGGCTCATGATTCAAATCGTGAATCATATCGTAAATCGTAAGTTTAACAACATTTTTATCATCTCACAAGTATCAAAAATAATATTGCTATGCTAGGCATCTACAATTATCTAGGTATCATTGGCATGAGCTCTCCTAAGTGTATTGCAAAATTGTTTTCAATTCAATTTCTGTGGGTTATGTCTAGTCAATGTATTTCATGTTAAATCCAATAGTCAGTTAACCTCTTTATTGAGCCAATCAATTAAATCAGAAGGTTCTTTATAGAGTGAAATCTACTATTGCATATGGAAAATGTTATGGTAATTTATTGATAAAAAAATGTTATGGTAATTAATATTTTGTGCATCAGGTTGACAACTATTTACTCCCATTTGTTTAATAGGGTAACCTGTTTATTTATATCTACTTGATGAACAGAATCTTAATCGTTTCATACATGTGCAAATTTTTGACTTGTGCAATTTATTTTGCAGAATCTTCTCACAAGATTACCCTTTTGCTTGGCCTTCTGATTTTACTTTCTCTTATTACTTTTAGCTTTTCCTTTCTTTTAGAGTTCTAATAATGTGGGTTGCTTCTATTATTTGTGACAGCCAAACTGGCGTAGGCCAAAAGGTATTGATTCTCGTGTGCGGAGGAAGTTCAAGGGATGCACTTTGATGCCTAACATTGGTTATGGCTCAGACAAAAAGACCCGCCACCATCTTCCCAATGGCTTTAAGAAATTTGTAGTTCACAATGTTAAGGAGCTTGAATTGTTGATGATGCACAACAGGTTTGGTCACTCTGCCCTCCTCTTATGTATACATTCACCAAAACTTGGAATATTCACTCATTTGCCATTAAACAAGTCTTTACAGGACCCTTTTAATGTTTTTGTGGTAACGATATTGCAGGACCTACTGTGCTGAGATTGCACATGATGTTTCTACCCAGAAGAGGAAGGAGATTGTTGAGCGTGCTGCACAACTTGATGTTGTTGTTACCAACAAGCTGGCTAGGTTGCGCAGTCAGGAGGATGAATGAACAGTCATTCATTTCTTTTTGTTCTATTTCATTGCTTCCATTGAAACTTTTATGCTACATTTCCTAGGAAAATCACTTGATCAACTAAGAATTTTGTTTTGAGTTTGTTCTTGTCTATACAACTAGCACACTGGTACAAGATATAGTTGGTTAAAGTAGTTGAAAATGTTTGGCCTTTTCTCCATTTCATGCTTCTTTTCAGGGGAACCTCCCACCAAAAAATGGGTGTGGAACCAATGATAAACTTCCACGCGAGTAATCAAATACATGGGGTCCGCACCAATCACAGTGGGGGGAACCTTACCATTTGTTTCACACCCAGCCGAACAGCCATCGCGTTCAGCTCATCCGAATTCCTAAAGGAAATACAATACTCCAGATTACACAACAGAAACGCCAACATAACTACCACGCTTGACCTTCAAGAAGATTACCGCAGTTTCTCCCCAGATCCATTTCCAGGAAAATGCAGTTTTTGGGGTATTTTGGTTTGAAGGAAAAGGTAAGGAAATCTTTACAAACCTACGGTCCTACCTTTTCTTTCAAACCAAACACAGCCGTAAAATCTCTAACCAACCAGATGATTGGATCTCCCACCCAGTGATCGTATCCGAGAAAACCCTTCTGGCCGTGTCCAGTTTCATTGCATTCTGTCAACAAAACAAAAACCAACTGCAGGCAACTTAAGCTGTCCTGCACCAAGCCAATAGTAACAACTTGAATCTTGAGCTGTCCTGTAGCAATAGTAAAGGTTCCGTTTGGCAAATTTTTCTAAGATCTTGCTTAAATGGCTAAAAGATGTAATGAGCTTTTAACTAACATCGACTTTAAGGATTTAGGCCCATCTTAATCCGCTATGACCTACGAGACTGTTAAATAAAAGACTTTGGATGGATGCAGAAATATAGGAAGTTTCAAGATTTCTGGGGTCCTGTCCAAAAGAGAGACTAAATGGTGGTCGTGAAAGACCACATGAAAACTTGCCAAACGCCACCAAAATCAGTTGGGTAATCAATCCACATCTTCCAGTTTCAGGATTGCATTTGAATGACAGACTACCTTGGAATTCTTTTCTGGAGCTTTTTAGTAGAATTTTCTTGCATCTGATATCAGTGATTTCAATTGTTGCTTCCAATTGTACTATGTCTATGTTCCATTATTCTTTGTTTTGTTCTGGATTGTTTTGATCGCCGATGTGCAAAGTGCACACTTCCGACCCATTTAAATCCGCAGATTCATGCTGCATTGTGCCTATCATTTAAATCTGTAGATTCATATTCAGTTTGGAAAGAGTATGAATACAAATATGTATAACTTCAAGTCTTATATTTTGCATTTCTAAATCTGTATTTACATTCCTTCCAAATTGAGTTTTTGGAAGAGTACAAATATAAATATAAATATCTACGGTGCAAAACCTTGTAAATTGTGAGATCACATTTGGACCCTCAAGTCCATCTTTCACGTACACCTTCTGATGTGGGGTAACCCAACCCAGCCCATTTGAGGCTGGGAGGCCCAGCCCACGAGCGTCAGATCAGGGAATGTGATCCACTACAATAGGTGTTACCTTGCCCCCATCATACAAAGTCAACTGTGATTCGCTCACATGACCCTGCCAAACCCGCTACAGGCCCTCGTACGGATCCCATCTGAGGCGTTCATCTCCATCTACCTCCAAGCATCTCAAGTATAAATAGGGGTACCCCTCTCCAGGTAAGGGGGTTACAAAAACTCAAGACCTACAACTATTGTCATAATAGCTATTACAATAACTGCTATTGTGACTTCATTCTAGAACTATCTACCAGGATCTTGTCCCGGTACTCTTCCTTCGTACCCTATACTAATTTGATTGTCAGAGACTCTACCTTGGGTTCTCATCCAAGGCCTTTGATGAATTTCTGCCTTGCAGCACTTCGGCTATCTACCCTCGGCTTCTACCGTACTCAGAGTCCACCCCGCCTCAGCCTACAGACCTCGTCCTCAACAGCGACCTCTCCGAGTCCTCAAAGCCTTCGGCCAGCCTCGGAGTCCATGAGCGGAATTACTTTGTTGTCCTCGACCATTCTGAGCACCAACAATTGGCGCCGTTTGTGGGAACGACATTGATACGTTCCCCGAAAGAACTATAGCAAGTTAACAAGTCATCAAGCTCCGACCAATCAACATGGTACGAAGAATGAGAAATACGCAAAATCTTGTCACCAGTGAACAGTTCCAAGACATGCTCGACGGCCTGTAATATTTGACACAGCAAGTAGAGCAAAACTTCCCCCAGGTAGGAGGTCACCCCTAAGGTGACCGCCCTGCCGGGGAGTCAACACAGCTGGGTCGGCACGGGTCCACCACCTAGTCGGTCCCCAACCTCGGCCATGCAGAGCGGGCCGAGCCCTCAGAGTCTGGCAGAGCATTCGCCCAGCCCATGCTCCAGCACCTTTAAACCTTCCAACAGAAAGGAGGAAGAACAAGAACAGTTGGAGGACAACCACCAGCCCTCCAAGCAACACCACCGACGCTGGAGGACCGACCCTAGGGATGAAGGCGGGCGTCGTGATCGCCCCAGCACCCACTCCAGGGCCGAGGGTCAGCATCGAGCCTCTTCCCCTCACATCTCGGATCTCCGGGACGTCCTTAATGACCACCGCACTAAATGCGAAGGCAAGGTACCCCCGCGGACGGTGAAGGAGACCTGAAAACTCACCAGTTGAATAACAATCCTCAATCGCTTCATGTCAAAGTCACCTGACCGCTTCCTACCCTTCTTCCGTGCCATAAGAAGCTAAAAGAGTTCCAGTGGACAGAGGAGTGCCAACGTGCCTTTGATGAGCTCAAGGCGTACCCTGCTTCACCTCCCTTTCTCGCCCGACCGGCCAAGGGGGAAACCCTATATCTATACCTCTTGGTTGGGGATGAAGCAGTCAGTTCAGTCCTCATCAAGGAAGATGGCATGCAGAAGCCAGTGTACTATGCCAACAAGGTCCTCTACGACGTCGAGACTAGGTACCCTAAGATAGAAAAGTTGGCTTTCGCCCTCGTGATTTCGGCAAGGAAACTCCGGTCGTATTTAAAGGCCCACATTGTAGTGGTCTTGATGAACCAACCCCTCAAGGCCGTCCTTGCCAAACTTGAGACCTTGGGACACTTGACAAAGTAGGCCATCGAGCTGTCGGAGTTTGATGTCCAGTACCAGCCAAGGCTCGTGATCAAAGCACAAGCCCTGTTAGATTTCATAGTAGAGTGCACCTTCAGCTGAGCCCTTCACCAACCCCCAGAAAGTGCTGAGGGGGATCATGTGGACAACGAGGCTCAACCTCGATGGATGCTCTTTGTCGATGGTTCCTCCAATGCTAAAAGAAGTAGAGCGAGCCTCATCCTCCTCACCTCAGATGGTTCCTTCAAGCATTGAACAACAAAGCTGAGTATAAGGCCCTCCTTGCTAGTCTCCAGCTTGCTAGGGACCTCGATTGCTCACATGTTGAAATATTCAACGACTCTCAACTGGTGGTGAATCAGGTGAATGGCATGTATGAGGCCAGAGAACAAAGCATAACCAATTACCTCACCAAAGTCCAAGATCTAGCCCGCCATTTTTAGCGCTTCTCCCTACAGTGGGTCTCGCGAGTCGACAATGCACGAGCCGACGCTCTCTCCAAGTTGGCATGTACCTAGAGCGGATCCCTCGGCCGGACCGTGCACATCAAGAAGATGCTTCATGAAGGGATGAGAGATCCATCATATGGATGGTCGAACCCTACAGGTAGGTTGGGTGAAATTTCAAAAATTTCTCTCTCCCATGTGGGAACTACATTCCCTATTTTGGAAAATTGCATTTTCAAGAATCAATCTTGAACCCTAAACCAGACTAGATCTGAAACCAAAAGGTAGGAGAGGGATATACCTGATACAGAGTAGTAGTAACTCTCAATGAAGGTGTTCATGCCCAGAGATCACCAAAGACTGCTCCCACTAAAGATGACACAGTGTAGGGTAGAGCAGAATCAGCAAGGTGGTCCTTCAGCAAGAACCTAATTCTTCACCAAGAATATAATGGAGGAGAGTGAGCACGACTTTAGATCAGTTTTTCTCAAAAAACTGATATCAAAAACCTTTCTAGATCGCTCCTACAGGTGGAGATCGAACTGGCTATGGCGGCAACAGTAGGAAAAGGCGAGAGCAGAAGATGGTGTCAGTCCAATTGGAGCTGTCTTCTCTCTTGAATCTGTAATCTGATAGGGTGAACTGGGGTTTGCCCTTCTCCTCTATTTATAGCCTTAAAGAGAGGTTCTCCTAATCTCAATAGAAGTTTCCTAATCCAAATCTTATATTTGGATTTGGACTCTCTTTAAGAGATAAGGATAATCCCTTATTTTATCTGCAGATAAAGATCAACCCTCATAATCTTATTAGGGGTTTCCTAATCCAAATCTTTATTTGGATGTGGACTTTCTGAGTGGATAGGGATAACTCCTTATCCTATCTACTGATCTAAATCCCAGAACCACCCCTTCTTTAATTAATCATATTAAACCAGTTCGAATTGGGCTTTAGACCCATTAAGTCCATGTGCTCTCTTATCCTCCAAACTGCTACCCAGTTGGATATCCTTGTATGGCATGAGACCCAAATATTGATCTACACATCCGCCACATGGGTTCAGTCCAGCCTCTGTACAAGGTCTGGCTGAATTCACTGTAGGAAACAGTGAACCCTTGAGTCCATCACCATGGGCTCTTAATGGGCCCAACATTTACACTAAATGGTCCTTGGGTCAAGCCACCTTATAAAAACCCAAGGACTATGGGCAGCTGTAAGATTAGCCCATCAGGTATTACCCTCAATGGTCTTACACTTAACCTCTTAGCCCATAATGATCAAACACTGCCTGACAAGAGAGGACCTCTGCCTCGGCTACAAGGAACAATGCTGCACTCTCTTCTCACATGGATCCCGGGAATTAAAACCTTTTGCAAACATTTTGAAACCATAATATATATATATATATATATATATATATATATATATATATATATATATATATATATATATATGTATGTATGTATATATCTATATAAATATATTCTGCAAAACAAATTTCAACGGTTGAAATCGGCTGCCGGCAGCTTTGGTTTCCATCAGAGAAAGTGCATCCCTAATCATTCACTTTGTCCGACAAAGGGGTTGATCCTATCACTATGATCACCCACTTAGATGAATTCTCGGACTGTCCCAACATATTCAGGTTTTGACTTCTTCTAAGGATCTCACTGATTGGCATATCAAAGACAACCCAATCTGACACCTAGTGCAGTATCATAATCGAGTCTAGGGGTCAGGTGTAACATTCCAGTTTTTCCCATCAATCTCCAAGGTCTAGGGCAATACTGGAATTCTAGTCCGGTTCAGGGTTTGAAGAAAACCCACACTACATGTACCTCAGGTTTCACCCTGGCAGTTGAGACAAGCTACCCCAACCAATTTGGTGGAACATCAGTGTCAGGCTTGGCAGGATAAATCTCCCCAGATCTATTAAACGGCTGTGAAGATTCAAAACTAAAATCAGGACGAGTGCACAACATGGCATACATGATGCTCCCTATGGCTGAGGCATAGGGAACATCCTTTATGCCCTCAATCTCCTCGGGTGTCTTGGGAGACATGGCTTTGGAGAGAGTGACTCCATGCCTGAAAGGAACATTTCATTTCTTGGAGTTCTCCATGCTGTCTCTTTTGACTATCTTGTCAATATAAGCAGATTGGGATAATCCTATTATCCTCTTCGATCTATCTCTATAGAGTCAAAGACCTAGTATATAAGAGGCTTCTCCAAGATCTTTCATAGAGAATTGCAGTGAAAGCTATACTTTCACTGTAGTCGACATTCCTACATCATTCCCAATGAGTAGAATATCATCTACATACAGAACCAAGAACGTAACCTAATCCCCACTAGATTTCCTGTAAACATAGGGCTCATCCGGATTTTGCTCAAAGTCAAACCTTTTGACGGTAGAGTCAAACTGGATGTTCCAACTCCTAGAAGCTTACTTAAGTCTATATATGGATCTATTTAATTTACATACCATGTGTTCCTGACCTATAGCTATGAAACCTTGCGGTTGCTGCTTATAGGTATCTTCACTAAGATCTCCATTCAGGAATGTAGTTTTGACATCCATTTGCCAAATCTCATAATCATGGTATGTTGCTATAGCTAGCAGGACCCTAATGGATTTAAGCATGGCCATTGGCAAAAAGGTTTCCTCATAATCGGTTTCCTCTTTCTGAGTGTACCCTTTCACCAGAAGACGAGCCTTGTAGGTCTCAACCTTACCATCGGGGCCATTCTTCCTCTTATAGATCCATTTTCAACCATTTTCTTTTACCCCAGGGGTGGATCTACTAGAGTTGAAACTCCATTGTTCTCCATTGAGTCCATCTCGGCTCTCATGGCATCTACCCACTTCAAGGAATCTATGTCTAACATAGCTTCCATATAAGTCATGGGATCCTCCTCACTAGTTGTGGCTTTCACCAAGTAGCTATCCTAATCATAGCCGAAACAGACTAGAGGCCTGAAAACCCAGGTAGATCTTCTAGGTTGATCATTACGCGGAACTTGTGAGACACCTCCCACTACCCCTGAGCTCTCATCATCAAGAGCAACTTCTTGACGATGATTATTCAAGATGTAATCATCCTCCAAGAAATGGGCATTTCGATTAGAAAACACCTTCTGTTATCCTGGGTCATAGAATAGGTAACCCACAGAGCCTTTGGAGTAGCCTACGAATAGGCAACAACTGGTCTTGGATTCCAATTTGTCCGCACTCGTTCTTTTAACATGTATCGGACAACCCCAAATCTTCAAGTGTCTTACACTTGGTTTCTTTCCAGTCCAAAGCTCATAGGGAGTCTTTGAAACTAATTTGGTTGGAACCCAGTTCAGCACATACATCACAACCTCCAATGCGTAACCCCAAAAGGATGTGGGTAACTCTAAGAATCGATCGAACCATATCCAATAAAGTCCAGTTCCTTCTCTCTGAAACACTGTTTAATTGTGGTGTAGCAGGAGGAGCTAGCTATGACACTATCCCGTTGACCTTTAAGTAGTCCCTTAATTCATCAGAGAGATACTTGCCACCTCGATCCAATCGTAGGGTCTTAATTTTTCTCCCTAACTGTTTCTTGACCTCTTGTCTGAACTCTCTTAACTTTTCAAATGATTCAAACTTGTGTCTCATTAGGTACATGTAACCATACCGAGAGTAATCATCAGTGAATGTTATGAAATAAACGTGTTGGTTACGTGTCCTAACACTCATCGGACCACATACATCAATATGTATAAGGTCAAGCATGCCTGTACATCTTTCAGGCTTACTGTTAAATGGCAGTTTTGTCATCTTACCCTGAAGGCAAGGTACACAGGTTGGAAGTTTTTCTACAGTTAGAAAATCCAAAGGACCATCTTTTACCAACCTTGTGATACGATCTATGTTAATATGTATATATCTATATAAATATATTCTGCAAAACAAATTTCAACGGTTGAAATCGGCTGCCGGCAGCTTTGGTTTCCATCAGAGAAAGTGCATCCCTAATCATTCACTTTGTCCGACAAAGGGGTTGATCCTATCACTATGATCACCCACTTAGATGAATTCTCGGACTGTCCCAACATATTCAGGTTTTGACTTCTTCTAAGGATCTCACTGATTGGCATATCAAAGACAACCCAATCTGACACCTAGTGCAGTATCATAATCGAGTCTAGGGGTCAGGTGTAACATTCCAGTTTTTCCCATCAATCTCAGTGACGGAGACTATGAATTATGTCTCTAGAAATGTGGGAAATCACATATGGTGCATGGAGCCAATTGTTTCAGCTGCATAACCCCACCACCTTTCTGTGAAGGATCATATCCACTCATCGTATGAGTTTTCCCTTTGACCTCTATCAGACAAGATTCATTGCCATTTTAGGTTAAGCCTTTTTGTCCAGTGGGTGCTTACCCATCATATTTGTGAACACCACGGTACCGTGAGAGAGTCTTCCATTTTAGGATAGGCCCCTCCCACATCGGTCTATGACGCCCCTATCATCTTATGAAACATTCCAACAGATCCAACAGCAAACGGATTGCCCAATTTTATGATGTGTTTCCTCATTACTGAAGGACCCATCTTCATGTTAATGATGGAAGGCCTTTAAAGAGTTCATCATATGAATCTCCCTATCACATGCACCCATATTTCTGGAAGGAACAAAATAATTACGCTCTACTTTAATTTAGGTCAAACCAAAGTGACTCTTGGCGAGGTGTGGGGCCCACCACAAAGGGAGGATCATCCAATGATCTTAAGGACACCATGGCAATGATGTGCATTCAGCCATGGTGTGCGCAAGAGCCAAGTACTTATGGCCCATGAACGTTGCACATCACATATCCATACATCACATGCAGGGATAAAATTGATCCAATCAATTATTATATATAAAACTCATTATTAAAGCCCATAATTATCCATAATATTATTGATTAATATTATCTAGATATGTGGGCTGAATTGCAAAGAGCAGTCCGGCCCATATAGCTTTTATGCAGTTAATGACCTGAAGTAGTTTTAACACATTAAAACTGGGTTTTACAGGTGTGGGCCGAATCGGGTCTTGCAATTAACTATCAATCCCTTGACCCAAGAGTGAAAAATTAGGGCTGAGAACAACCCCCATCAAACCACAGATTCGGTTCAACCAGTTTGGTCCAATCTGGTTCGAATGAGTCTAGGGTATGATTTTTAATTCAAGAATTAATTGAATATTATGATCTAAAATTAAATTACTGATAAAAGACAATCAAGAATCAGTACAAGGGCTGTTCGTAGATCTGCTACCCTGCAAAACAAAGGTTAGTTCGCAGCTTGTAGTTTCTCAAACAACAAATCGCAAATGGGCAAACCCTAATCTGCGAAAATCCTTCCTTCTGCGCAATAAACTTCGATCTTGATTGAAATAAAATAGAAAAATCCTAATTTTCTATTAATATTACATCAAATCGAATTCCTATACATTTAGTCTAAAAAAAAAAATTAATTACAGGCAAGAATGTAAAAGAACTGGAAAGCGCAGATCTCTTGTGCCATTAAAGAATTTGATCTCCACAGTACGAACAACCCATAAATCAAGAAAAATATAGAAAACCATTCTAAATATAATTTAGATTGATAAAGATTTAATTTCAGATCAATAGCCCTTAATCTGGGAATCGATTTCCTAGAAAATCTCTTATCTGTGCAAATCGGGTAGAACGCCTTCTGCCCATTTGCACAATTTTAGATCTGATCAATTCTGGTTCAAGATTTGAACCTGGCTCTAATACCACTGAAGGGATGAGAGATCCATCATATGGATGGCCGAACCTTGCAGGTAGGTTGGGCGAAATTTCAAAAATTTCTCTCTCTCCCATGTGGGAATCACATTCCCCATTTTAGAAAACTGCATTTTCAAGGATCAATTTTGAACCCTAAACCATACCGGATTTGAAACCAAAAGGTAGGAGAGGGATATACCTGATACAAAGTAGTAGTAACCCCCAATGAAGGTGTTCACGCCCAAGGAGATCACCAAAGATTGCTCCCACTGAAGATGACACAGTGTAGGGTGGTGCAGAATCAGCAAGGTGGTCCTTCAGCAAGAACCTAATTATTCACCAAGATTCTGATGGAGGATGAGTGAGCACGACTTCATATCAGTTTTTCTCCAAAAACTGATATCAAGAATCTTTCTTGATCGCTCCTACAAGTGGAGATCGAACTAGCTATGGTGGCAACAGTAGGAGAAGGCTAGATCAAAAGGTGGCGTTAGTTCAAATGGAGCTATCTTCTCTCTTGAATTTGTAATCTGATAGGGTGAACTGGGGTTCGCCCTTCTCCTCTATTTATAGCCTTAAAGAGAGGTTCTCCTAATCTCATTAGAAGTTTCCTAATCCAAATCTTGTATTTGGATTTGGACTCTCTTTAAGAGATAAGGATAATCCCTTATCTTATCTGCAGATAAAGATCAACCCTCCTAATCTTATTAGGAGTTTCTTAATCCAAATCTTTATTTGATCAAGACTCTCTGAGTGGATAGGGATAACTACTTTTTCTATCTATTGATCTAAATCCCAGAACCGGCCTTTCTTTAATTAATCATAATAAACCAGTTCGAATCGGGCTTTAGGCCCATTAAGTCCATGTGCTCTCTTCTCCTCTAAATTGCTGCCCAGTTGTTGGATATCCTTGTATGGCATGGGACCCAAACATTGATCTACACATCAACCACATGGGTTCATCCCAGCATCTGTTACAAGGCCTGGCCGAATTCACTGTAGGAAATAGTGAACCCCTGAGTCCATCACCATGGGCTCTTAATGGGCCCAACATTTACACTAAATGGTCGTTGGGTCAAGTCACCTTATAAAAACCCAAGGACTAGGGGTAGATGAAAGATTAGCCCATCAGGTATTACCCTCAATGGTCTTACACTTAACCTCTCAGCCCATAATGATCAAACACTGCCCGACAAGAGAGGACCTCTCCCTCGGCTACAAGGAACAATGTTGCACTATCTATTGACCCCAGATGATATTGTCTTGGAGTATGCACTAAGGTTTGACTTTCAAGCATCGAACAACGAAGCCGAGTATGAGGCCCTCCTCGTTAGTCTCCAACTTGCTAGGGACCTCGATTCCTCACATGTCGAAGTCTTCAACGACTCTCAATTGGTGGTGAATCAGGTGACTGGAAAGTATGAGGCCAGAGAATAAAGCATAACCAAGTACCTCACCAAAGTCCAAGATCTAGCCTGCCAGTTTTAGTGCTTATCCCTGTAACGGGTCTCGCGAGTCAAGAACGCACAAGCTGACGCTCTCTCCAAGTTGGCATGTACCTTGAGCAGATCCCTTGGCCGAACCGTGCACATCAAGAAGCTACTTTGGACCTCCATCGAAGAAGTCCAAGTGTTCCCCATAGAGGCTGAACCTTCATGGATCGATCCCATCGTCAACTTCCTATCAACTGGATGGTTGCCCGAAGATAGAAATGAGGCAAAGTGACTCAGACGACAGGCAACCCACTATACCCTACTAGAGGGAAAGCTGTACCGAACATCCTTCACCTTGCCTTACCTCTGATGCCTCTACCCGGAGGAGGGCAATTATGTGCTATAAAAATTCACGAAGGCATCTGTTGTAACCACCTTGGCGGGAGAGCCCTATCCCAAAAAGCTCTAAGGCAAGGCTACTTCTGGCCTACCCTCCACAAGGACGAAACTAGATTGGTACAAAGGTGTGACCCATGCCAGAGGCACGCCAACTTATGCCACTGGCCAGTCACCACTCTCTCATCCCTTAGCAGCCCATGGCCCTTTGCCAAATGGGGCATGGACCTCCTTGGCCTCTTTCCTTTGGCCACGAAGGGCAGAAAGTACCTCGTCGTTGTAGTAGACTACTTCACCAAGTGGGTAGAAGCTGAGCTTTTGGTCGCCATCACGACATGAGCCATCCATAACTTCTTTTGGAAAAACATCACCTGCTGCTTTGGCCTACCCTATATGTTGGTCATTGACAACGGGAAACAATTTGATGACAGCAAGTTCCAGGAGTTGTGTGCCTCCCTTAGCATCAGACGAAAGTACACCTCGGTAGGCTGTCCCCAAACCAATGGCCTAGCCGAGGTCACCAACAGGACAATACTGGATGGATTGAAGACTATATTGGACCGAGCTAAAGGCCTATGGGCTGAAGAATTGAATAGTGTACTCTGGGCTTACCGAACTACACCTCGGACAGCCATA